>NC_089585.1:300000-600000 GCF_019320115.1 Miscanthus floridulus
ATGATACTCTTTTATAATTTGTCAGCTTGTGTGTGTGACTGATCCCTGGGCACATATGAGTTAGTGCATTCAATTTTATCCTTAAAATTGGGCGTGACAAATTAGTATCAGAGCCGTGTTGACTGTAGGACGCAAGCCTAGATAGAAACAGTCGTTTTAGCATCTTTGCTCCTCTGGTTTCATGCTTACTGTCTTATTCTTGTTATTTTATTAAAACATTTATGCTTTTCATACCTTAATCTATTATATAAAATTGTTGATTCTAATTCTATCTCACTTTAAATCTATAGATGTCTCATAATCCGAAGACCGCCCGCCTCAGCACTGCTGGCTACCGAGCCTTGTTCACCCCACGTGCTCCATAGGCAGAAAAAGAGATTGTGATCATCTTCAACGATGAGGAGATGGCTACCCCGACACCTGCACTTGTTCCTACTCTAGTTATTGCACCGGTCTATCCTGTTGTAGCTACACCTGAGGAGTCATCAGCTACTTCACCTACACCTGTGCCATCCTCAGCTGCCCCTGTGGTGGATGAGGAGATAGGCTGGAAGTGCAAGTACTACTTCAAGCTAGCTCGGGAGATGGCCTACTACCACACCCTCCTCACCCATGTGCTGGATGACTACTACCCCGATCTACATGCCTCTATCAGCTATCATTATGCAGTGTACCAGCATCCTTTGGAGGCAACCTTTTAGAAGGTAGAGCTGGTTGTCACTACTTGAAATGACATTAAGAATGGACATGAGGTGGAGACCGTCCACCGTGCCACTGCTAGGAGGGCCCATGTATTGGATGGTATGGAAGATGCAGCGCAGGATGCCTATATCTACTACCATGGTTGTCGCTTTGAGGCCATGAGGGAGGATCATTTCAGGTTCCTTCCTCGCAATGATCATGAGGGTGTTTGGCAGGTCTTGGCACCACCAGAGAGTGACCCAACTCTAGAAGCAATAGTGCAACATGTCCATGCCATGCAGGGGGTGGATGAAGAAGTCAAGGAAGAGCTACGTGCATCACAGAGGGCTGAGAGACGCCTCTAGAAGCAAGTTGATGAACTACGTGCTCAACTTGGGCAGCCACCGATCTACAAGAAGAAGCGCCAGTCGTTCACCATGATTGACACCGCCCCATAGGTGTTAGGTGCATTGTTTACGATTACAATGTTGTTAGTTCGTGAGTCATGCTTGTTGGTCATGTGAACTTTGATGATTAGATGTTTTTAATTGTGAACTTGGTTGATTTGGAGTTTGGTTGTTTGCTAGAAGTTTGTGGGCATGTCCACAACTTCCTTAGGTTGGAACCTTAAGTTTAGATGATGTTCTTAATGTAGATGTGTTTGCTTTATCTTATCTCTACTGTGCTGATTTCTGGAGCAGCCTGTGATCTTTATTTTGTATCTCGAAATCTAGGCTGTCAAAAATTTTGAAAATTTTGTGGAGATAACTAGACTTCTGTATCTTTCTAATGTCTCTAGAATCACATCAATAGCTGTTCAGGTTTGTGAAATCTAGCTGTCATAAATTGATGTTCCTACGCAGACTGGAATCCAGAACAGATTCGGTTTAGCTCTATTTATGACCATGTGTATGTCAGAATCTGTAAAAGTGATCTGAATAAAAGTTGTAGCTGATCTCCTAAGCTTTCCAACCGTTCTTGGTACACCTCTGTTGGATCTCTGAAACTCAAGTTATGATAGATTTACTGAACTGTTGTTTTTGGAATCTTATCCAGAAATTTTTCAGCATTGTTCCTTATCTTTATAAGCTCTGTATAAATGGGAAATCTCTAAAATTTTGCGCATTTATTGGAAAATAGATGGCCGCAAGAGGAGGAAGAGGTAGAGGCCATGGTTGTGGGCGTGATGCTCTCATAAATCCACCACCACCGCCACTAGTGACTATGGAACAATTGATGGAAATGCAAGCGCAATTAATGCAAGCTATGATGCAGCGCCTGGATAACGAACCTGCAAGAGGACCACCGCCTGTTCAGGTCAGAGATAAGCATGGAGAGTTTATGAAGGGTCGACCACCGGTGTTCACCCATGCCTTAGATCCTATGGAGGCAGATGATTGGTTACGTGCTGTGGAGAAGCAACTTAACATAGCACAATGCAATGATTTTGAGAAGGTGTTGTATTCTTCTGGTCAACTCCAGGGAGCAACTCAGGATTGGTGGGATTCTTTCCAGTATGGATGTCCCAACAACGCTCCTGCTATCACTTGGTAGGAATTCAAGGACAATTTCTGGTCTTATCATATCCCTGATGGACTGGTGGAATTGAAGCAAGAGGAATTCAGATCCTTTAAGCAAGGATCCATGACTGTGGCGGAGTATCGTGACAAGTTTGCTCAACTGTCACGTTATGCTCCAAATGATATAGCTGATGATAAGGAGAAGCAACGTCATTTCCTCAAGGGACTTTATGATGGCCTGCAGCTCTAGCTGATGTCCAACGCCTACTCTAACTTTCAGTCTTTGGTGAACCGCGCTATTGTGATCGACGATAAGCGTAAAGAGATGAAAGCCAAGAAGAGGAGGCTTCAAGGGCAAGCTTCTAGAAGCAAAACATGCCCGCGTACCTATCCCCAGCAGGGTTTTCAGCAGAGGAGTCATGGACCATCTAACTAGGGAAACCGTGGTCAGTATCCTCAGCGTAACCAGTTCCAGCAACGCCCTCAGTACTAGCAACAGTATGGTAACCAGCGTTCCCTGCAATAAACTGGCAATCCGGCAATACGCCAGGGAATGACCAACAATGCTCCAATGAAGAGTGGTGCACCCAATAACCCCAATGCATGCTATCGCTATGGAGAAGTAGGTCACTATGCTCATTAGTGTCCAAAGAAGCAGAACCAGCAGGCTCCTCAGAACTAGACTGGCAATCAGAAGTTCAATGCCCGACCACCTCACACTATGAAGGTGAACTATGTGTCATCTGATGTAGCTTAGGAGATGCCCAAGGTCATGTTGGGTACGTTTAGCGTCAACTCTATCTCTGCTATAGTACTTTTTGATTCTGGTGCTTCACATTCTTTTATTTCCCAAGCTTTTGTTAGAATGCATAGCATACCTTTGTGTGCCATGAAAAACCCCATACTAGTAAATTCACCGGGAGGTAGTATGCCCGCTTCTTATTGGAGTCCCTCAACTAGCATTTCCTTAAGGGGGTAGACTTCAAAGTGAAACCAATTGTGTTGAGAACAGCGGGAATTGATCTTATTCTAGGAATAGATTGAATGAAACAACACCGGGCAGTGATTCAGTGTCAGGAGAAATCTGTGGTTGTAACATCACTCAATGGAGATAGAATCTGTGTAGAAGTGGTAGTGCAAACTCCGCCAATAGCCACAGTGAACCAGTTGGATGGTGATGCCAATGAACAAGATCGTGTTGTGGAGGAATTCTCGGATGTCTTCCCCGATGACTTGCCAAGTATGCCACCTGACTGAGACATTGAATTCATTATTGAATTATTACCTAGAACTACACCAATAGCTAAATGTCCATATAGAATGGGGGTTAATAAATTAGAAGAGCTTAAGAAACAACTAAAAGAGTTACAAGAAAAATGTTTCATACGCCCTAGTTCTTCCCCATGGGGGGCACCTGTGATCTTTGTGGATAAGAAGGATGGTAGTCAATGGATGTGTGTGGATTACCAGTTCACTTAATGAGGTTACAATCAAGAATAAATACCCTTTGCCTAGGATTGATGATTTGTTTGATCAGTTAAGAGAAGCCTATGTGTTCTCCTAAGATTGATCTCCGCTCAGGATACCATCAACTTAAGATTCGAAACTTGGACATACCCAAGACAACATTCACTACCCGATATGGCTTGTATGAGTATACCGTTATGTCTTTTGGATTGACCAATGCACCTGCATACTTTATGTATCTGATGAATAAGGTGTTTATGGAGTTTCTAGATAAATTTGTGGTGGTATTCATAGATGACATACTGATATTCTCCAAGACTGAAGAAGAACATGTTGAACATATAAGGTTGGTCTTGCAAAAGCTTAGAGAACATAAGCTGTATGCTAAGCGGAGCAAGTGTGAGTTTTGGTTGAAGGAGGTCTCTTTTCTGGGTCATGTTGTCTCCAATGGTGGAATAGTAGTGGATCCAGGCAAGTGTAAGATGTGTTGAATTGGAAACCACCAACCAATGTAAGTGAGATTCATAGCTTTTTAGGATTGGCTGGATATTACAGGAGGTTCATTGAAGGTTTTTCCAAGCTTGCTAAGCCTATGACAGCTCTATTAGAAAAGAATGCTAAATATGCATGGTCGGATAAATGCCAGGAAAACTTTGATGAGCTAAAGAAGAGATTGACTATAGCTCCAGTATTGATTTTGCCCGACTTAAGCAAGAACTTCTCTATATATTGTGATGCATCCCGTTTGGGCCTTGGATGTGTGCTTATGCAAGAAGGAAGTGTGGTGGCATATGCATCTAGACAGTTGAGGAAGCATTAGTTGAATTACCCTACTCATGACTTGGAATTGGCAGCTGTGGTACATGCTTTGAAAATCTAGAGACATTATCTAATTGGGCATAAGAGTGATATCTATACAGATCACAAGAGTTTGAAGTATATCTTTACCCAATTAGATCTGAATCTAAGACAACGTTGTTGGTTAGAATTGATCAAAGACTATGATTTGGAAGTGCATTATCATCCGGGAAAAGCAAATGTCGTAGCTGATGCACTTAGTAGGAAAAGTTATGCTAATGGACTTGGGATGACATTTCTGTTAGTAGAGTTGTGTGCTGAAATGGAGTATCTCAACTTGAGTTTTGTCACTAATGCAATGGAATTGGTGATAGAGCCTACATTGAAGCAAGAGATACACAAAGGTCAATTGGAGGATGAAAAACTAAAAGAGATAGTAGAGAATGTAGTGCTTGGAAAAGCATCAGGATTCAGGATGGATGAGAATAGTACTCTTTGGTTCGGGAAAAGAATATGTGTACCTGAAGTGAAGGCTATCCGTGATGTAATTCTGCAAGAGGCACATGAGTCTGCCTATTCTATACATCCCAGAAGTACAAAGATGTATTTGGATCTCAAAGAGAAGTATTGGTGGTATGGTTTAAAGAGAGATGTGGCAGAGTATGTGGCTCTGTGTGACACTTGTCAAAGAGTGAAAGCTGAGCATCAAAGACCTACAGGATTGCTACAACCAATGAGGATTCCTGAGTGGAAATGGGAAGAAGTTGGTATAGATTCTATCGTAGGTTTGCCCCATACTCAAAGAGGTTATGATTCAATATGGGTAATAGTGGATCGACTCACCAAGGTTGCTCACTTTTTACCAATCAAGACTACCTATACGGGTGCAAGACTAGCAGAGTTGTACATGGAAAGAATAGTGTGCTTACATGGTGTTCCCAAGAAAATTGTGTCGGATAGAGGCACTTAGTTTACATCGCAATTCTGGCATAAAGTACATAGATCTTTTGGGACAAAGTTGAATTTTAGTTCTGCTTACCACCCACAAACTGATGGACAGACTGAAAGGATCAACCAAATTTTGGAAGATATGTTGAGAGCTTGTGCACTATAGTATGGTAATAGTTGGGATAAGAGTCTACCATACGTAGAGTTCTCGTACAACAACAGTTACCAGAAGAGTCTCAAGATGGCACCTTTTGAGGCGTTGTATGGACGTAAATGTAGAACGCCTTTGTTCTGGAATCAGACTGGTGAAACTCAAGTGTTTGGACCCGATGTCCTTAGAGACGTGGAAGAACAAGTGAGAATGATTAGAGACAACTTAAGAGTGGCTCAGTCCCTGATAGAAGAGTTATGCTGATACTCGTAGAAGAGAGCTGACTTTCAAAGTTGGTGATTATGTGTATTTGAAGGTGTCATCAATGAGAAGTGTGAAGAGATTCAATATGAAGAGAAAGTTGGCAGCCAAGGTATATAGGACCTTTTAAGATCCTAGAGAGACGTGGAGAAGTAGCCTATCAATTGAAACTGTCTGAAAGTTTGTTAGGTGTGCATGATGTGTTCCATGTTTCTCAATTGAAAAAGTATTTGAGGGTACCAGAAGAGTAGATTCCTTTAGAAGAGCTTGCTGTTAAGGAAGATCTTACATATGAAGAGTATCCGATAAAGATCTTGGAAACTGCAGAAAGAGTTACAAGAAGCCAAACTATAAAGATGTGCAAGGTGCAGTGGAATCGGTATACAGAGAATGAGGCTACTTGGAAAAGAGAAGAGGATATGAGAAAGTCTTATCCCCAACTGTTTGAGTAAGCAATCATCCGAATCTCGAGGACGAGATTCATCTTAAGGGGGGTAGAATTGTCATACCCTGAAAATTTTCATTTTCTAAAATAGCCAAATTGATTTATTTAAGCAATTTTTGTGAGCATTGAACCTAGGGAAATAATAGTTTTATGGAATTAAAATCAATTATAAGGTTAGTAACCTCTTTATGCATACATGCTGCTGCAAATTCATTCTTGGGATGATTGGTTTGACCAAATTTGAAAACAAGAATTCAAATCCATTTGAAAAATACTTTTGAAAAACTCTAAAAATAAAAAGAAAAAAAGAATTTCTTCTTTTCTCTCCATCCCTTCCTCACTTCCGGCCCAGTTGGCCTTTCTCTTTTCCCGCGGCCCGCTCGCCCTCCCCTCTTCCCTTCCTAGACCGACCCAGCTCGGCCCGGCGGCCGTTGCTGCGCGCCTCCGCCCCGCTCTCTGCCGCTACCAACCCGGCCCCACCTATCGGTGCCGTCTCCCACCTCCCTCAACCGCCGTGCGAGTCCATGCCGCAACCGCCCCGCGCCCGCTCCTCGCGTCGTGGGCGCGTCGCCCCATGCCCGGCCTCTACAAAAGGGTGCCGTGACCCCCGCACGCACCCCTGCTGCCTATCCTCGCTCCCTTTTCGCTTTTGCTTGAGCCAAGGAAGCTACAACAAGTGTCGCGCCGGGATCCGCCGTCCGCCTCCGTGTGGCCGCCGTCCCCGAGCCGCCGTCGACATTGATTTTCCACGCTGTGAGTTTCACCGTACTCCCCTCTCTCTTCCCATGCTATTTATTTCTCGTTTCATGGCTTCTAGTGGCTGTTTTGCGTGCGCCTGCGAGCTTTCGGCCGCCGGCCATGGCGATCGTCGCCTCAGCTGTGTCCTCTGGCCCCGTTCTCGGCCTTGCTGAGGTCCCTTGCTTCCCCTCCGTCTCCCGGTGTCCTCGGTTTTTCGAACCGTGGCCCATAGGCCTTGTTCCCCATGAGCTGGTGACCACCTCACCGCCGGCCATGGCTAAGCCGCCGCGGCTGCACTGTTCCCTACCGGCCTCCCTTTCTCTCTCTTCTCCTCTCTAATCCGAGCCCTCCATTGTTTGATCGACGGCCCAGAATGGCCGATACCCTTTCACCCTGGCAGTTTTGCTTAAGAGACCCTGGGTTGTTCTAAGTCCTAACCCACCGTCCCTAGCGCAGTTTCCAGAGTACGCTTTCTCGTTTTGAAAACGTAAAGTACACTGTTTTAGTCCAAAATACGTTTTCAGTATTTACAGAAATGCCACTAGATTTGTTTTGCTCATAAAAACTTTGTTTTAACTCCGAATTGATCCGTTCAAATTGCGTTAGCTTCGTAATTTCATAATCTACGTGTTAGTACCACTGTTAATCAAGTTTGCAACTTTTAAATTTCATGGTTAGGTTTAATTAAATAAAGTGCTATAGGAAACCCCGTTTAATTCATAACTTTCGCGTTTTAGCTCCGATTTTCGTGAACTTCGCGTTGACGTGATTGTAACGAGACTTAGATTCTTTTCATAAATATTTTATCTTGTTTTCTATACTGCTGGTGTACTGTTCTAACTATAGGATTATTTGCTTTGCATGAATGTTCCTAGAATGTTGTGTGTTGCCGTGTTGGTCGTGTTCAGACGGTGAGGAGAACGTTGGAGATCAAGAGTTCTTCGATGACCAGCAGGACCAGCAGGAGTTTGTGAACCAAGGCAAGTATAGCATGGGCCTACCTTGATATCCTATTCACTTTAATCATTTACTCATGTGCATGTGTCTAAATTTGATAACCATAAGGACATCCTAGTTATTTGATGACATGTTCCCTTGACTCCTTTGAGTTAATTGCATATGGGTAGATTGCTAGTGCTCTAACTAAACATGATCTATATAATGGTTAATGGTTCTATGGAACTAAAAGTATAACATGATCTATAACAACTGATCCATAGGACGAATGTGCAAATGACTTTTGATCATGTTGCTCCTGGTCCTCCATAAGGACTTATCTGTTAGTAAAAGCTGGGACTGACAGTGCAACCGTGAGAGTCATATGGCTCTGACTTTAGCTCAGTAATAGAACCTTTTCTAGCTTGTTAGAGGTTACCTTTAAGGCACAAGAGGGGCTTGCCACGTTGGGTATAGGGCTGCCTCTGTTCCTATGTGTATAGCCACGATGGATATATGCCATAGGAAAGGGGGTTCCTACATCTGCCTGCCGATGAAACCTAGCGGCCTTAACTTGTTAGAGAAACCTATAAAATAGCTTCATAGTGTACCATGCCCGCTCACCTAGGCAGTGACATGGGAGTAATTAACCCGGGCATATAGGGATCACGACTCGCGGTGAATGTGCACCACCTCTGCAGAGGGTTACAAACTGTTATAACAGCCGTGCTCATGGTCACGAGCGGCCCGAAAAACTCACAGAATAAATAGTTACTCATTGTGGTTCATTTATGATGGTATACGATGATAATATGATGCAAATGACTCTGATATCTGCTTATGTGGGATTAAATGGGAGCTTAAGCATAACTTGATTAAACTTGATAATAAAATCCGGACTTACTAAAAGTGCTAACTGCAGTAAACCTGTGTCATCTTTTTTGAGCTACATAACCCCATGCTATCTTGTTAAGTACGGGAAGTACTTACGCTTGTATACTTTCTATATTTGGATAAAAATCGCGGATGGGTAACAGACGACAACGGGTATGAGGAGTTTCCTGAGGATTATTAGGTTTGTGGTCAACCAGTTAACCTTTCCTGTGATGGTGTTCCACGAGAGAGAGTTATCTTTTATTTTCCGCTGTGATGTGTAAGACTAAGTTATGTTATAATCGTGATGTAAGATGCACTGTGATGATACTCTTTTATAATTTGTCAGCTTATATGTGTGATTAATCTTTGGGCACATATGAGTTAGTGTATTCAATTTTATCCTTAAAATTGGGATGTGACATAAAGTTTACGGCTCAGTTAACGTGTTCGATGTTGATATTCTTATTGTATATAACATATTTTTTTTCGTTGAGCATGTGAACTAAAAATGGATTGTTCGAATTCATATTTTGATGTACGCGCACTTTAGTAGAACAAAATAATTATGCATGGTTACGAAATAGAAAAGGAAGGTTGCAGAAAAAGAAGATTACGGCAACAAGGAAGGGGCCACATGCGCTTGTATCTCCCGTAAATCCGTGATTTAGGGGATTTGAGAATAATTATTTTTTCTTTTTTAGGTTAATTACTTAATTAATTGCAAAATCTAAAAAAAATCAATGGCTTAGATTAGTTTGAGGTATTAGCTCCTAGTAGGTAAAGTGGGTACCGTAACATTGCCTTTTTCTTTTTGAGGAACCGTTCATGTGCTTCTTGTGTTTCAGATCGAGGAAGAGATAAATTAAAGACGTATTGGTCGTGTTTCACAAGCCCAATATAATCTCTCACTATTACAAAAATAAAATTAAAGGAGATCAACGAAAATTAATTCCAATAGCTTGTAATAATTAATCCTATTTAGAATATCAACCCACGCATGAACCATGATATGGCACTCCCAAGTCAAAGTTGATGAAATCAATGCTGGCAAAAAGAAAATAATAAGTGGGCAGGAATTGAATCAACCAAGACACACCTTGCTAGCTATCTCTATCTGGCTGAAGAGGAGTGATTCTGATGGTTCCAAAGTTCCCTGCAAAAATGGCCCATGAATGAAACATGTGCTACGATGTATTTGCGATTTTTTTCCCTAGCCTCGTTTATCATGCTCTCCTCTTCTAAATGCTATCTCTTCGAAACCGTTGAAGATCCATGGTAATACCAAAAATGATATCGATTGGTACAAGATTTTTCAGTTTTGCTTTCTCATCTAATGGTTAGAGAGACTAGATGATGGGACCAACCAGGACGAGGAGGGTGTACCAGTGGAGGCTCATGGTGGTTGTATGGTTGAGTCGTTAGACTTATCTAAACTTTAGCTCATCTTCTCGCTCTAGGCTGTCTAGATCATTAGCAGCTAAATTTAGCCAACTAAAATTTAGTTGGTGATCCAAACAGACCCTTAAAATAATAATGACCGTACAGATAATCAAGATGTACGCGGGTTTATCTACGAATCCATAAAGAGACTTGAGTTTTGATGATGTAACCCACAAAAAATTAACTCGTTCACCTTCCTACCGGTGACTTCATCAAAATCGAAATCTGCCAACACAGTCTTTAGAAGGTGCTCATATGAATAAAGTTTACGTGTGTACGTTTATAGGAGCGAGTGTATGTGCGTATTGTGAGCCCCTACGTCTATAGCGTGTAATTCGGAAAATATATAACTGGCATTCTAGCGAAACCAAGTGAAAATGGTAATTTGGGAAACCCACTTAAAGAGTGGAACGAAGAAAAAAAGAAACCCAAATGTCCTAATAATAAAGCCATTTGAAAGCATTTATGTAAACATCACTCGTAACTAGATGGAGCAAGCAAAAGCAAGAAGGTTCAAAATATTATTATGTCTAGTACTAATAAACAAACCTGGATAAATCACTGCTACTATTGTGCTGAATGCTGATGCATATCTCATTCTTACGTGTCCCCTCCTTTCTTTGTTTCGGAGTCCCAACAACACTGTTCCAATTCCTCCCGCGTTCTTCATTTCCCCTTCCTATCCTATCCATATGCTCCCCTCCTCTCCCCTCACCCCATTTGTGCTGTGATCTGTACATCTCAGTCTCCTCTTCCTCTTCTTCCACGCACCAGATCGAAGCTACCCCATTTGGGCTCGTCCTGTATCCTTCCTGTTGCTCAAAAGCTCGCTCCATTTTTTTTCAAGGTTGAAAGGCGACAAATCCGCCAGGAATTCGGAGCACAGAGCTTTGAATCCAGGGGGCAAAAACGTTTGCTCATCTCCCTTGCGGAAAAGCGCCTCCTCTGCGTGTGAAAGTTGGATCTTTTTCACACATTCGGTCTGCAATTCCCGAGTAGGTCGACGACCGCGGTGTCCATAAGGTAAGATTCATGTCCCTTCTTCTTCGTCCTTCACTAGTACCATCGAAGCTGCGAGTTTTTCATCTGATTTTAGTAATTGGAGTTGCCCGCCCAGGAATTCCTAGTCCGGTTCCGGACCTCTCCTCTCGCCTTACGTTTCTTGCCTTACCACACCCCTCTCGAGCTGCTTAATGCTAACAACATATATGTTCTGTGCTAACTCCTGCGGAAATAAATAAAATGTTTCCTTTCTTTTTCTTTTTCCATTTCTCCAACTGCGAAGAAAATCTTCAATGCTTAATTCCAAGTAGAACTCTTTGAATGTGCTGAAATAATGTCAAATTCTGCTCTCCTCCTGCAATAAAGGGGGTCAAAATTTTGCATCCTGCGGAATGAATCAGTTAGGCCTTAAATTAATGTTGTGTTCCGTTGTCCTTTCCCCATCAGAGGGGATGGGGTTGGCTGCCCATGTTGCCATCATCTTGTGCTAAGTGTGAATCAAGAACTGGTTATTGACTTTATAGATGCTATTAGACTATTCACTATTCAAGTGGGAATTGTATTCTCTACGATGGGCTTGAGGCTTGACTTCGATGCGTTCATAGACGCTCTAATCCCTAATAGTCTTCCTTGGTGGCTGCTTACTTTGTAGTTCATGCTATTCTTCCTGTAGATTTTTTTCCTGTGTGCCATTATAAAAGATCGTAATCCCCTGCGTGCCCCTAAAAAAATTCAGCGGTCTTCAGCGTCACTAAAAATGCCCTTAAGTTTAAATATGTTATTAATTTTTTGAGCATCTTAATGACTTCAAATGAAAAAACTCAAAACTAGAAAGTTGTAGATCTCGTCGAGATCTATAATTTTCATATAATTTTTTTTTCATTTAATTTCGCAAAAAAAATAATATGATTTTTCTAAGATATATTAATCATATCAAATCATATTTTTTGCGGAATTAAATGAAAATAATTTTTATATGAAAATTATAGATGTCGACGAGATCTACAATTTTCTAGTTTTCAGTTTTTTCATTTGAAGTCGTTAAGATGCTCAAAAAAAATTAATAACATATTTGAACTTAAGGGCATTTTCGTCTTTTCACACCTGCAGTTTGACGGCGTTAGAGTCCAAACTGACGGAAGTGGCATGGAGGACACGAAAGAGTTGGAGTAGTGGCGCTGAAGACCGCTGAATTTTATCAGAGGCACACAGGGGATTACGATCTTTTATAATGGCACAGAGGGAAAAGTCTCTTCTTCCTGTTTGGTAGTTTGTAGTGCATGCTATTTTTCCTGTTTGGTTGAAGACTTAGCTTTCAGCATGATGCTGACATGGTTTATAAACCAAAGAAGGCTGCGGCTGAATGGCTGATAGAAAAGATAAGGCACAGCCATGATATTGTGTCGGCAGTGTTTTTTTTGGGTGTATGTACTGTACTATTGTATAAGGCGAGGAGTTACTAATGCTTTGCCATTTGAATACTCTGTACTGTTGCTAGCAGACTTGCTTTGAAGATCCTGATCACCACAAGAGATTCGTTGGATTTCTGCCTTCTGGTTGTTGCACACTTTCCACTGGACATGTCCTTTCGCAGCATAGTCCGTGATGTTAGGGAAAGCTTTGGTAGCTTATCAAGACGAAGCTTTGAGGTTAGGATTTCTGGTTTGCCTGGTCTGTCTGGTCATCATAGAGGGAAATCTGTTGGATTTCTGAGCGACAGATCTGTAGTAGTTGATCAAAGCAGGTGGGTTGGTCTTCCTCCTGAATTGCTTCGAGATGTAATGAAAAGGCTTGAGGAAGGGGGAGAGCAATTGGCCATCCCGAAAAAATGTTGTTGCTTGTGCAGCAGTCTGTGGAACATGGAGAGAGATATGCAAGGATATAGTGCTGAGTCCGGAGTTTTGCGGGAAGCTCACTTTTCCAGTATCACTTAAACAGGTAATGATTGAATTCAGTTACCAGGGGTGGAAAGTTGCAGACCTCTGTTATTGAATATCGATTTTGCAGCTTCTATTTTTGTGTTACTCAATTATTTATACTCTCAAACAGTTGGAATAAATAAAGGATTGTGCTGCCCAAAATATTAGGAACCAATATACTCCTGTTTGCATATACCTGATATTCTTGACCACTTTATGTGTTTACAAAATACTTGTCAGTACATGCTTATCCATGCATAGTTTCCCATTTTTTCTTAATGAAAAATCACCTCACCCAAGCTCCCATTCTCCAAGCGGTTAGCCCAGGAAAAATCATTTAATCTAGTTAGCTTTTTTGTGGGTCTATTGGTCAAGTGGCAAATAGGAATAATGGTTGTTGCAATCTTGTTGTTTTGAGGCATCACCCAGATGTCCAGGTGTGACCCCAACACCACAAGATCCTAGTCGGCTAGTCGCTATGTTGTGGATTTGTTCACTGGGCAGCACTATATTGGGAAGAAGAAGGGTGCGGCTGCCTCTAGTGGCTAGAGCCTGGTCAATTGGATCAGCTAGCTGTGTCCTCAGCCGCTCATGTGGGTGTGCGGCTGCCTCTAGTTCTAGAGCCTGGTCAATTGGATAGGAAGTGTCATCAGCTGCGCATGTGGGTGATATAACCACTAGTGTGGCTGGGATTAAGAGCAGGCAGAAGCAGAATTAGCTGATCAGAGCCTCCCAGGGAGGGCGATCTCCACTGCTGCTGCTATCCAGTCAATCCTGCCATGGTATTTCCCCCTTCCAGTTCATCAATAGAGTTCCCAGATTACTAGTCATATCACGCTAGGTGTGTCCCCAACACCACAACACCTAAAAAACCATGGTTACAATGCTCATCAAGTACTGACTTGTAGCAATTTTGTCTCTTGCAATTGAGAAGTAGAGATCAGTTTCTGCAGTATAATATATATGTCCACCAACAAATGTTTGCATCGATCTAACTTTGTTTTTTCATGTGTAGCCGGGACCAAGAAGTGGAATAATCCAGTGTTTTATAAAAAGGGACAAATCAACGTCCACTTATTATCTTTACCTATGTCTTAGCCCTGGTAAGTATAAAGCATGCA
The DNA here is from genome assembly GCF_019320115.1 of Miscanthus floridulus. Classification (NCBI taxonomy): domain Eukaryota; kingdom Viridiplantae; phylum Streptophyta; class Magnoliopsida; order Poales; family Poaceae; genus Miscanthus; species Miscanthus floridulus. The sequence continues at coordinate 314,304 of NC_089585.1, forward strand.
CTCTGTTTTTCTCATTAATATCCTTCTGAACGATCCCATGTAAATTTGGAAGTTTTTCATAAAACTGCAAACTATTATTGTCATCTTTATATGAATAGGGGAAAATGTTTAAGTTAATTCCATAGATACGCCTTTGCTCTAGTGATTTTCCAAATCAGATTTGGTTGAGAACCAAATGTGTTGCTTCCTGTGGCTTTTGGGCTATGTTTTAGTCCTTTCAAATTCAGGAATATTAGATATGAACAAAGTGACCTAGAAATAGAGCAGTACCAGATTTTGTTTCCCACTACCCCTTGTAACAAGAGGAGTTTTTGGAATGCAAAAGATTTAACTGATACTAGAAAAACTTATAATTTTGTGTGCCATGATGCATGCAAATATACAGTTTCCTGTTCTATTATTGCTTCGTCTCAGTGATCTAACATTTACGACGATAGTAAATTAAAGAAGGATTATACTTACTCTTTGATACCCTTAGTGAGATCGGATAAACTGTTATCACAAATAACTTTGCTTAATGCTTTGATGGTTTGGGTTTTAGCTGTCCTCAGCGAGGATGGGAAATTTCTGCTAGCAGCTAAGAGGAATCGCCGTACAACATATACTGAGTACATCATTTCTGTGGATCCTAAAAATATATCACGATCAAGTAATGGCTATGTTGGAAAAATGAGGTGAAGTATCTTACTTGACTACACTATGTCTATTTGACCTCAAATTATTTGTGAGCTTTGGGCGGTGTTTTCTGTTTGGACCTGACATTGTAGTGCCAACAGGTCAAATTTTCTTGGCACTAAATTCGTCGTGTATGACACTCAAACACCACACAATGCTGGGAGCCTTGTTTCGTGTGAGCGCGGGAGCCGCAGAATCTCCTCTAGGAGGGTTTCTCCAAAAGTACCCACTGCTAGCTACCCCATTGCCCGGGTGAACTATGAGCTAAACCTGCTTGGCACAAGGGGGCCAGGCGTATGAACAATCCTACAGTTAGAACAGTACACCAGCAGTATAGAAAACAAGATAAAATATTTATGAAAAGAATCTACGTCTCGCTACGATCACGTCAACGCGAAGTTCATGAAAATCGGAGCTAAAACGCGAAAGTTATGAATTAAACGGGGTTTTCTATAGCACTTTATTTAATTAAACCTAACTATGAATACTAACACATAGATTATGAAATTACGAAGCTAATGCAATTTGAACGGGTCAATTTGGAGTTAAAACGAAGTTTTTATGAGCAAAACAAATCTAGTGGCATTTCTGTAAATACTGAAAACGTATTTTGGACTAAAACAGTGTACTTTATGTTTTCAAAACGAGAAAGCGTACTTTTGAAACTACGCTAGGGACGGCGGGTTAGGACTTAGAACAACCCAGGGTCTCTTAAGCAAAACTGCCAGGGCGAAAGGGTATCGGCCATTCTGGGCCGTCGATCAAACAATGGAGGGCTCGGATTAGAGAGGAGAAGAGAGAGAAAGGGAGGCCGGCGTGGAACAGTGCAGCCGCGGCGGCTTAACCATGGCCGGCGGAGAGGTGGTCACCGGCGCGCGGGGAACAAGGCCTACGGGCCACGGTTCGAAGAACCGAGGACACTGGGAGATGGAGGGGAAGCAGGGGCCTCGCCTAGGCCGAGAACGGGGCCAGAGGACGTGGCTGAGGCGAGGGTCGCCATGGCCGGTGGCCGAAAGCTCGTGGGCGCACACAAAACGGCCACTAGAAGCCATGAAACGAGAAATAAACAGCACGGGAAGAGAGAGGGGAGTACGGCGAAACTCACAGCGGGGAAAATCAACGTCGACGGTGGCTCGGGGACGGCGGCCACGCGGAGGCGGACGGCGGATCTCGGTGCGGCAGTTGTTGCGACTTCCTCGGCTCGAGCAAAAGCGAAAAGGGAGCGGAGATAGGCAGCAGGGGTGCACGCGGGGGTCACGGCACCCTTTTGTAGAGGCCGGGCGCGGGGCGACACGCCCACGACGCGAGGAGCGGGCGTGGGGCGGTTGCGGCATGGACTCGTGCGGCGGTTGCGGGAGGTGGGAGACGGCGTCGACGGGTGGGGCCGGGTTGGCAGCGGCAGAGAGCGGGGCGGAGGCGCGCGGCAACGGCCGCCTGGCCGAGCTGGGCCGGCCCAGGAAGGGAAGAGGGGAGGGCAAGCGGGCCGCGGGAAAAGGGAAAGGCCAACTGGGCCAGAAGTGAGGAAGGGATGGAGAGAAAAGAAGAAATTCTTTTTTTCTTTTTATTTTTAGAGTTTTTCAAAAGTATTTTTCAAATGGATTTGAATTCTTGTTTTCAAATTTGGTCAAACCAATCATCCCAAGAATGAATTTGCAGCAGCATGTATGCGTAAAGAGGTTACTAACCTTATAATTGATTTTAATTCCATAAAACTATTATTTCCCTAGGTTCAATGCTCACAAAAATTGCTTAAATAAATCAATTTGGCTATTTTAGAAAATGAAATTTTTCAGGGTGTGACACTTTAGCGATCTAAAACATGTTACATGCTAACACGTTACATATTTAAGTGTGTGTATTATTCTAACTCAATTAAGACTACATTACATAAAAGGATTAAGCACAAAAAATATTAAGCATGCATATACGTGTATTTTAGCAAGTGACGTACATGCAAACGTACGTGAAAAAAGAAATGTTACAAAAATGTTTAAAAATCATCTTAGCATGATATGTCACGTTGTCACAAACATAAGAACATTAGTTTGTTGATTACAATTTACATCATGCATGCAAGTGAGACCTAATAGGATATGGAATTAGATCTAATTGGAAAATATTTTCCTTATGCTTTTATTACCTCCTAGAAGGTAATATGTGATAAAAATCATCTAGTCATTTAAAGGTACCGCGGCAAAGCTCAAAAGAAAATGAAGAAGAAGAACATGAGTGATGCATGCACGAATCTGGTTGGGTCAGGTCATGCATTTATGCCACGGAACAGAAGCAGCATCTGGATCGATCGGAAGCATATATATACACATGTGTTGTGTCTGAGTGCAGATGAAGCCGAACTGAAGCAGCTCTACTCCTGGTTTGGTTTTTCAGCATTCATTACACTTTATTTGAATATGATTTTGGCTGATTTAATAGTGTTCTGTGAGAGAGAATAAGCTGAAGTACGGCTGATATAAACCGGCTGATAAGTTCGAAAGAACATAGCCACTTATTCCATTTGATAAGTTGATGTATTTTGACTAAAACATTATGATATATCAATATAGGTGTAGTTTGATGGTAAGTACTGTAGTTTCTTTTTATAAAAGTATATTACTACATACATGATTTTTTTTTATACAAGATTCAATTTTTTGGCGTTGCTGTGGTGTAGATTGAAACAACTGTATTTTACGATTTACAGTAATATAAAGGTAGACGCTCATATATCATGTCAACAAATGAAGTAGTGCTTTATTAATTGAAATTGAAATTTTTATGACCATCGCCGTGTCCACCAGTTAGCCATGCATCACTGCAATGGCCATGGTTCAAAGTTTTCATGGATTTATTTAAGGGCTCTTGTCATGTCCCATTCGACTTCGACGTTTCATGGACAAGTCACATCCAAGTAGCTAGTAATGAATGCTGACGCGGCCGCTGTGCCTTTGTACACAAATTAACCACCAACACTAAGGCCTAATGAGGCTCACTAATCACCTTCCTGTGCTTTTTGACATGTTTGCTTATGACATAAGGTCGTATATATCACTATACAGTTACTCCATCCATTCCAAAAGAGTTATCATTCTAGATAGTTTTGTTATAAGTTAAAGACCTGTTTGAATCGGTTAGGACTAGTTACTAACTAGGGTTAAAAATTAGTCTAAATTAACTGAGGTTGTCCCCCTAGTTTGTTAACAACCAGTTGGAGACTTGGCTTAAGAAATTAGACCCTATTTAGATAGACTAGAGCTAATTTATATATTTTTAGGTGGCTAATAATTAGCCCTTGGATATGAAACAGACCCATTGTAATATACTCTTAAGTTTAGTCGTCAACAACAAATATCAACTACTCCTTCTATTTCAAATTATAACTAGAGAGTCAAAGCATCTCAAGATGACCGAGTATGCCATGGAAGGCCGCCACCGCTGCCGCCGCCATCTCCCACAGCTGCAACAACATGCTCGAATGGCCAGCAACAAACGATGTGAGCCGCACCAAAGAGGGCCTAAGGTGAAGTACTCGCTTGAGCTACCAAAGCTAGCGAAGCAAAGAGCTACCACGTGGCACAAGGAGATATATAGGACACTGAGTCATGCATCAAATGTCTATTAATAGAGCGTCCAACAGAAATATTTGTTGAACCGTGATTGCAACTATATATAATCCGCTTGCACCATCTTAAACCTTCCTTATGCTTGGTGCTAAAAATCATAATTATATATGGGACCCACATGTCGTGCATAATATTAATCCTATTATATGCCTGTTGATGACCAAATCAACAACCCATCTCAGCCTCTAGAGGAGAAGTTATACAAGGCTGCGCCTCGCCCGACCCCCCGAGGGTCTGGATTTGCCTCGTCCGACCTGGGGGCGGGAACTCCGCTTCGGCCGACCCTTAGGGATGAACTCCGCCTCGCCCGACCCCTCGAGGGTCTGGATTCGCCTCATCCAACCTGGAAGCGGAAACTCCGTCTCGGTCGACCCCAGGGACGAACTCGATCTCACCTGACCTCGAGGGTCTGGGTTCGCCTCGCTCGACCTGGGGCGGGAATTCTACTTTGCCCGACCCCCAGAGACCAACTCCGTCTCACCCGACCCCCGAGGGTCTGGGTCCACCTCGCCCGGGCGGGGACTCTGCTTCGCCTGACCCCTAGAGATCAACTCCGCCTCGCCCGACCTGGGGTGGGGATTATACTTTGCCCGACTCCCAGAGACCAACTCCGCCTCGCCCGACCCCGAGGGACTGGGTCCACCTCGCCCGACCTAGGCACGGGGACTCTGCTTCGCCCGATCCCTAGGGACAAACTACGCCTTGCCCGACCCCCACAGGTCTGGGTACGCCTCGCCTGATCATTGGGGTCGGGCCGCCCTGAGGAGACGGGTAAGATCCGGGGTTGAAGGCTGCGCTTTTTCACGGAGACAGACGTGCCGGTTTAGGAGACATTGTCGAAGTAGATTAGGAAAGCCTTGTTCGGTTATTCATGGAAAGACTAGTCGCCCTATAAATATGTACAGGGTGATGGCCGATTGCGAACACACAATCGAACAAATCAATCTACTACATTATTTTGCATCTACTATTTTCTCTCAGCTCTAGTTTTTGCTTCTTGTTCTTCGTTGTCGTCTACTTCATTGCGATAGCGAGTGCAAGGTCCTAGGACAGCCCATCGCAGCCGCTCTCCCTGACGGGGTCCCTCCTGGGAGCGTGGGGTGTCGGGTCCGAAGAGCTCTCGCTGGCGTGTCTTGCGTATCGCGCTCCCGACGAGACTCCCCTTGCTACGTGTCTTGCGCACCGCGCTCGTCGCTGGGGGCACACGTGACGTGTTCGTGTGCGAACACACTTTTTGGCGACTCCGCTGGGGAAAGAAGGAAGATCAAGGTACATCTACGCCGCTGTCAGTCATGTCTGGCAGCAAGATCCCAAAGCCCACAGATATCAGCACCGACAACATCATCAAGCCTACCTTTGATGAATTGTCCGAAGAGCATCGCCAAGCTTATGAAGCATACAAGAAGAAGCATGAGGAGGAAGAGATGGATAGATTCCTTGCTAACTTCAACAAAGATCGTCAAGGTAATATCACAGCAGTCGGCAAGATCACTTTCCCTCCTCTACAAGGCAAAGAAAAGGCACAAAATTCTGTAAGTAGCACTTTTTCTCCTGAACAGTTGGCCGAATTAGAGTTTTGCGTTGCACAGAATAACGATCTTCTTACTGAGGCTATGATAAATATGATGAAAGCTAAGGAAAATACGCCGTAGCCCTCTAATAGTCATATTGGTGCATCCACTAGTGCAGTAAACCCCAACACAACAGCACCTAGTGATTTATCGGAATTGCCACAACAACCCACATATGGCATGCCGATGAATTTCTTTTCTGGGCAGCAAGCTAAACCTGGAAGTGAATTAATGGTAATGCCTACATATCCTAATCCCATTGTTAGCGTACCGTCTTTGGGAGTTTCGGCGCCAAATAAAACCATGTCACAATGTTCTACACCGCCGATGCCTATGTCACAGATTTTAAATACGAGCAACACTCCTATAAATTCTATGCCACCACCTAGGGCACTCCCAACCAATTTAGGAGAAGCTATGGCGGGGTTACGAGAAGATATACATAGGATGTTTGTTGAGTCTTTTGGGGTTGAACCAAAGGTTAGAGGTCGAACTTATCAAAAGCCGTACCCATCCTGCTTTGATGCTATTGCTTATCCTCAAGGTTACAAGGTTCCTGAATTTTCTAAATTTAATGGCGAGGATAGCAAAACCACATGGGAGCACGTTAGTCAATATCTTGCTCAATTAGGTGAAGCGGGTTCCACGGATGAGTTGAAAGTTCGTTTATTTCCTTTATCTTTAACCGGTACAGCTTTTTCATGGTTCTCTACTTTGTCTCCTGGTTCTATTACAACATGGTTGCAGCTAGAACAAAAATTCCATGATCATTTTTATAGCGGCGATAATGAACTTAGGCTATCACATCTTACATCGGTTAGACAAAAGCATGATGAATCGGTTTCAGATTATGTCAAAAGATTTATAGATGTTAAAAACCGGTGCTATAGTCTCGTGATAGGAGAAAGAGATTTGGCTGACCTTGTGCTTAATGGTTTCAAAACTCACATTAAAGAAAAATTAGAAGGTTATGAATTTCTAACTGTTAACCAAGTCTTGCAGCGAGCTTTGGCTCAAGAAAGCCGAAGCAAAGATGTCAAAGATAGTTATAAGACTAAAACTGATCGTCCTCGCATGCATGTTATTTATTATAATTCTAGGTTCGGATGATGAAGTTGATGTCTATGCTGCTGAATTTGTTTGGCATAACTATTAAAGAGATACATTTCTTGAAGTTGATGAAGTTGGACTTTGACCCTTAAAGATGAAATGTTCTACTATTAAAGAGGTACATTTCTTATTTAGGAAGTTTTCCCTAATTCTGCACGGTTTAGGAGATAATTAGGGTTGAATCAGGGCTGCCAGACCTAATAGCAGCCCCAACGGCCTCGCCGCCCAACACACCCAGCCGGCATGCGCCGCGTGGCGCCGGGCCGCTGCCCACATTTGATAGATTGAGTGATAACATGACCTTATGCCTTGCTATGCATGACCGTTTTTTGGATTAAATTAAAAAAAATCGTTGTTTGGTTATTTTCAAGTGCATCTCTGAGATGAACCCGTGCCGTTAGTACGGGCACTATACTATTATCCTTAATCCTTGTTGTCGTGTCATGTGGTGTATGCAGATTTTATTTTCAGAACCTTGTATACTGTTGTATAAGACAATTCGAGACCTTATTAGAGCAAGTCCAAAAGATTAGATAATACGTTTTGTAAAGCTATAAATAAATATAGGTATTATTGAGAGAGAGAAAAAAAAACAACCCCAACAGATTGTGTAATGTCTCTCCAAATTTACTCAGCTCAAGCTTCAAAAAGGGAAACAAAATTACTCAGCTCTACGTTTCGGGAAATTCGGTCGTCAGCATTGAACTCGCTATAGGGGCCTCTTCCCGCACGAACGTGCCGTGTTGTCAGAGGTGCTCTTTTGGACTCCAAATAACGCTGGCCACTGCTGCGCGCCTGCGCTTGCGCGGCCACCGCCATTGCCGGACCTGGTGCGATGACGCCGGCTACGCGCACCGGCTACAGTCCCGTGCTCTGCACCTCTTCTTCTCTGTTGCCCTCGACAGGCTGCCCGTCGTAGCCCTCGGTCTAAGAACAAGAACAAGCCTCGTATATATAAACTTATGATCAGTACTACTCTACTTGTTGTAAACCCAGTAGCTAGGGTTTAGGGATGTGTGTGTGTGTTGGTTCGTCGCCACCACAGCACAACGCTTTTGTATCAGCTATATAAAAAGACCCATCGTGTGATGGTCATTTATTAGTGTACGTACGTCGTTCTAAGAATCTCTTAAAAGACTGGATTCTACGTAGTGGTCATGAAATTTAGCTTGAATATATATTCTTTGTTATATAGTAAGAACTTGCATCTGATACTTTCCCAGTGTGCTGTATGCCTACTAAGCACAATGATGTGCAAATGGCAGGAACTGTTATAATTGACACAGGGTGGAATGCAATGTTGAAACCCCAAGCCCTCTAGATCCGGTCAATTTTCGCAGTGTGCTACTAAAAGTTTACATTGCTTAGCTTCACCGTGTGTACCACTGAAATTCTTGGATTCCCCTATATACCATCGCATCAAGACGTTCCAATCAACTCTGCAGCTCACCAAGCAGGGCAACCATCGTCGTGCTTGGCCGGAGCTGCGGAGGAACGAGACCGACGTGTTGTACTGCCATGTGCCATGGCATCACCAGCACAGCCACACCGCCGTCGGCGTTCCGCTCCAGCAGGTCGCCCAGCGTGACCGTCCGACCGGCGTGGTCTCCGATCGAGTTCACCGACCACCCGGCCACGTACACGATCCGGCGCCACGCGTCGCGGATGGCGGCGTACAGGTCCTCCCACAGCCACGGCGGTCATTATTGCTCTGGTACAGCGTGACACACTGACACTCTACAGCCGGTCCGCTCCGGGAAGAACGCGGGGCTTGACTTGTTGACGCAGGCGAACCCGGGGAGGTAGCTTGACATCAAGCAAGGGTCGCCGCCGAGAGGTCGAGGCAGCAGCCCAGCACTCGATATCCCAGAACAACCTGATGCCTCTTGCGATGGCCTCGCTCCTGCGCGCCAGACGGCGATAGGTGCCAAATTAAATCACTGCGCCGCCCGGCCACGACGATGGCAATGGTGGTTGGTGGGGGCGGCGGACAAGCCAAGAGAGATTCGGCGGGAAAGGAGGGGCTGAGGGACGATAGATCGGGAGGAGGAGCATAGCTCCTCACGCGACGGCGAGGGGAGATCGTCAACTGTCATGGCGGGGGACTATTCTGCAAATTATAGGGGTTTTAGTGTAAATAACTAGATTGATCGCGATCCAATGTAGGGGGTTTAGTGTCAATATTTGGATCGTGATTAATGATGTCGATCAAGTTTAGGGATGTTCTGTAAATATCTAGGGGACTTTCCGAAAAAAACGTTGAACGCGCGGAGGGGACGCCCGCGCCGGCGAGGTGCTGGTTCTGAACCGTGACGGTGACCGCCGCGGCAGGGTAGGCGCAGTGCCTGCAGGCGGAACGACCGCGCGAGCTTTCCCGCGGCGCCACCTCGCCGGGCTCCGGCGGCGTCGCGGCGCGCTGGCCTGGCCCCGCACCACGAGCGCGCGCTCGCCAGAGCACGACGTCGCCGTTGATGCACGCCATGGCGGTCTCAAGGACCAGAACACCTAGGCTTGGACCTGCAGCCTGCAGATGAAGTGGAGCGCGGTGCCGTTGTTTCAGAGAGGAACATCACCGAGGAGCCCGTCCATCTTCCAACGCGCCTTGCATTGGTCTCCCCGTCCACGCCGTCCCGGAGCGCGGCCTCCATGGTTCAAATTAACTGGGAGTTCTGTGGAACAGAGCGCCGGCGTCTGCTTGTCACCGGACGGCAGTACGCGGCGAGCAGGTTCTTCTCGCCGCACCGGAATAGGTCCGGCCGGTAGTAGTCGGCGGCGCGGATAATGCGCTAGTGCGCGAGGACAAGCACGGGAGAGCCGAGGGCACAGAGCGAGACGACGTTCATGTGGCGCCTGCCGTGGCCGGACGCCGAGGGCACCTTGAGCAGGGTCCGAACGCTTCCGGTGAGCCACGCCGTGCTGCGAAGACGGGAGTTGTTGCGGCACAACACAAGTGCAGAAGCTGCCATGTTCTCTTGTGAAGAGAACTAGCAATTGGCCCGCGCAAATAGCGCGCGTAGCTAGCCATTTTTTGTATGTTATTTTAAAATAAATAGATATAAATATTTATGTTTAATCGTGTTATTTAGCAAATTATGGTTTCTGATGCACTTTCCCACTATGAATATGCATTTAGGTGTGCTTTTTTTCTGAAGATGAAACTGTGATATAGAAATACTACAATAGCATTTACCTACTCCGTTACTCTGTTTGTTGTTGGATTGAAATCTGGAGTCAGGCCCTGCACAAGCTCTAAAGATACAAGTCGTCCATATGTACGATGAAAAGTAAACTAGAGCAACAAGATTTCGGTCTTTTGTAGCCTAATTTAATAGGCATGAATGTTACGCTTAGCACATGCTTACTTCTTGCTTAAATAGGGCCTTCAGTGGTATCATGCTGTGTTTTACTAACAACTTATCAATATTATGTTTCAATTCTTCTAAAAACACGAGCGCATGCAGCCTTTAAGCCGGTTCCTTGTGGTCAAATTCTTTTCTTTTTTTAAGATGTTCAGATCACAGTTCCACAATGGAATATCCATCATGGCACGATAAAGGAAAATATGTTGCTCTAGTTATTCAAACAATGGCCTCTTCATCTCATTGATTACCTGTACTTCAGCTGACCTGTACTAATGGAACCAAAACAAATTAACTTCCTTGGATCGCCATGGATTCCCCCAAGGCAAACCTCAGCGTGTAACGCTTATCTCTTCTTCTTAGCAATGCCCATAATTGCGCTTGAATTCTACAAAAACAAGGACCTTCTTTACTGTCTTTTACAACTGAGAAATCAAAGACCGAAATAACTGAACCGAACTTCACAAAATTGCTCCAGCATGTTGTGTTGTACACGAAACTTACAAATCCAGCCTGTTGTGTTGTACACGAAACTTTACAACAAATGCTTTGCAAGTATGTGTGCACTGTCTTCCCACCTTTGAGCTCCACATAAGCCTTATTAGTTATAGGGTGAGAAAGAAGGCATAACACCATTATTGCCTTGGTGAGGATCCACAAATACCACATACATAAGAGACTTGAGAAAGTCATACAAATGAATCTCTGAGTTTTATTTTAAAAACTTATAAAAACTCCGGAACAGAGGTGAAATCAAGAACTTGAGACATAGCGCTTCACTTGATTGTTCTGTCTTTCAATTGCTCAAGACCCATATGAAGGTAAAAGCCCCATAATTGAAGGTAATATGGGCGAGTTCGAAAGTCAGATCAATTACTTTAATTCGGTAGAGAATTTTTGGTTGAAGGCACGTGTATCCGGAATAACTCATGATTTATCTCTGATTTAGCTGTTTGCTCGGGGACGAGCAAAGGTTAAGCTTGGGGGTGTTTGTTGACGATAGTTATTGTTCATTTTGAACCGACAACTAAACATGAAAAATGGCATATATCAACCTCCAACATAGAATTAGGGTTTAAACTAATAGAATTCCACAGGTTTTGGTGAATCTGTGTTTCTACAGAGGGTTATCAGGAAAAGGAGGAAAGATATTAAGGACGTTGGGCTAAAAAGCATATTCCACCGTGAAACCAATTTGAGAAGAATCTAGAAGACTCGAGAAGGTAACCCATGGAAGGGGGGCCCACCTGGCAGTGGCCTGGGTCGGCCGACCCCACCCTACTAGGTCGGCCGACCTAGGGGCCCACCAGTCAGCCCCCATCACCTATGTCAGGTTCCTCCACCGTCTTAGGGTTTGCATCTTCGCCATTGATCAAAGTCGGTTTGATCCGAGGGCTCTGGTCCATCCCACCGGCCTATATAAGCACAGCCCTACCCCCCAGGGTTTGGGGAGAAGAGGAGAGAAGAAGAAGCCAGAAGATCAAAAGGATCTCTTCTCCACTAGAGAATTAGATTAGCTACTCAAAGTTTTAGTATAGGCTAGCTAGCTAGGTTTTCGTAGAGTTCAGGCTCTTGCTCAGGATTCTGGATTCATCGTCATCTAGAGGCTGGTAAGGCCACAGTATTCCCTCTTGTTATGACTTTATTCTATTTCAATACTATGTTTCTGTTTATTATTTTCCTAGTTTACTCTAGTAGTATATTTGATATAGTCATGATTGATAATGAGTTTATGCATAAGATCGCAAAGCGCTTAATTCAATACTTGTGTGAGTTAAGTGGTCGACATTATGTAGGCGTGGTGCTTAGATATTGTTTGCCTGCGGATGCACTCTATATGCTGGGTCATGTGGTAGATCGCGGATGTGACACTCCCGTTGAGTCCTTTGTAGTCTACTCCTCGTATGTAGAACTAGTAGAACCTGGTTACGAAGGAGATCTTGCTCTGTTCTTGATTTTTCTTAGTAATGTTCCTTATACATAGATAAAGAGTCATTATGCTATACATGATTGTATATGTGCTAGGGTATATGAAAGACTTAGTAAATAAGGAATGACATAAGAATTCAATCTCTTAACTAATCTCCTGTCCGGTCTTACTTTAACAATGAGTAGTCTATTTCTATCTCTGGAATTATCAAAGCCTTTGTTTATCACACACACACACACACACACACACACACACACACACACACACACACACACACACACACACACACACACACACACACACACACACACACACATATATATATATATATATATATATTATCATTGGCTTACCCATGTTAGAGTATGTGCTATGTGATTGATTTCATCATAAGTAGTGTATTTGTGTTCATCAACTCTAGCCAACTCCATACCTCCTCCCTGTGGTAAAAATATAAATTCGACACCCCGAAATATTCTTGGGTAAAATGCTACAATGGTATAATTATCTGTGCGCTTTGCGGATTCTTTATTTTATATCTTTATATTCTTTTTAGTCACATGAGTAGATAACTGCTTAGTAATGCAAAGTAATCCTAACAACACTTTTAGTTTCAACACTAGGGATGACAACCTGGTATAATAAGCTAGAGATGTAGGTAAGTAATAGGTGACTAGTAAAAACAAGTGACATTAATAATTACCAACAGTCGTCGGTGTCGTTGTCGAGGTTGCTGAGGGAAGCGAGGAAAGCGCGCTCATAGGCCTTGCCCTTCTTGAGGTACATCTTCTTGAGCGCCTCCTTGTTAAAGCCTCCCTTCGACTTGTGCTTGCCGGAGGTGTACTCATGCTTGTCCTTGTGCCTGCTGAAGTCGAGCTTGCTAGAGGAGTTCTTGTTCTTCTTGGGGCAGTGGGCGATGAAGTGGTCGGGATCTCCACAGCCATAGCATCCCTCCTTCGAACCACCACCATGCTGGCGATTCAAACGGTTGTTGTGAAACTATGAAAACCGGCTGATGACGAGTGCCACCTCATCGTCCTCGAGGACCTCCAGCTGCTTCTCTGTGACAGACACCAAGGAAGACAAGGCACATGACATCTATGAAGGGTTACTTGAAGAACTTAAGCCAGTTATCTAAGACCAAAGCCATCGTCGGTGCTGAAGGGTTCTTGATCTTGGCCTAGGTCTGGTAGTCGATCTCCATGGACTTGAGCTTGCTGAATAGCTCATCCACCATGAGAGTGTCATAGTTTGCGGGATCGATGATATCGGACACCTTCACATCCCACACCTTCCAATTTAGGGCATATAGAAGCTTGAGTGCCCTCTCATGATCATCATAAGGTAGTTGTGCCTTATTTGCTCGCATCTTGTTGACAATAGTCTGAAAGCGAGAAAACATGGCATCGATGGACTCGCCGTCCAACTTAGAGAAGTTCTCATACTCATGCTTGTACGTCTCAAAGAGTTTGGTTTTGACATGAACGATTCCTTCATGATAGCTCTGAAGCCTTACCCAGATTTCCCAAATAGTCACATAATCGGAGACTCTCTCGAACTCCAGAAGAGAAAGACTCGAGAAAAGAACACTACGAGCTCTACTATTTGCATTGTGTAGATCCCTTTGTTCTTGAGTGGTACGAGCATGAGGTTCAAGCACAACATAAGTAGTATCCTCACAAATCTCCCAAACAAGCCAATTGATCCCCTGAAGATACATGGACATGCGGATCTTCTAATACGGATAGTTTGTTTCATCGAAGAACAGTGGTTTGCCAAAACCACGCTCTATGTAACACCCTGGGTGTTACATTGTACCGTTTTGCTAAAACATTGCATGAGCATCTTACTTATGTGCAAATGTGTATGACATGAATTACAAATCAATGTTTGGCACTGGAAACATTTATATGAAACAAGAAACGAATGTTACGTTTCGTGTCGTATAATATTGTTTACTATTCTAATCGAATGTTTGTCGAAACAAAAATGCTATAGAATGTTTTGTGAACAGCGATAAAACATGTGCGGTCGAGGACAAGGATAGCTAGCTAGTACATCTAGTAGGTTGGATTTGGGGTTCGACGTGAAATCGTTTGAATCGACGTCATTCCGAGTAAGTTTTAAAAGGGGTCGACGAAGCCACTTTTGGCAAGTTTTGTAAGGCGATCGGCTTAGGAGGTTGTGCGATGTCATGACTACGGTGGATAGCTTGATGTACCCTCTTGCGCATCGAGCAATTAGTTTGGCGTTTAGAGCATTGTGTACAAGTTTTCTAACTGCTTTAAAAAGTGTGCACGGCACGTGGCCGAGCCCTAGGCGCGGTCACCACCCGCTGCTGGCTGGCCAGCGCATGCTGCCACGCTGGCTACGTCCCGCTACCATGCCTGTGCACGTGCATGGCTCTTGCGCTGCGTGCCAAGGCCGCCTGCCACCGCGCGCTGACCGTGACCACCGCTGCTGCTCGCCTACCGCCGCTGCTGGCCCGCTCAGCGCGCCATGGCGCAGTCCACGTCTTCATGCCGCTGAGATTGTGATGCATGCAGGCCTAGGTGCTACTGCCTTGGCTGCCTACTGCCACTCGCTGGCGCATGAGTTGCCTCGCCGAGCCTGACGCACTATGTCCGTGACGCCGACCGGGTCCTACCACGCCGGTCACGTCCCATTGCCGTGCCATGTCCTGCCCTGCTTTGGCCGAAGGCGCACTGGGTCTTATGCTCCGCGTCGCCAGTGGCCACGCCTGACACTGCTCCATTGACTCACCTTGGCTGCTCGCGCGAAGGACAATAGTCTGCTCCACCATCACCTCCGTGTCACATTGCACTGTGTTTCCCTTGTCTGGCGCTGCCCGCTGCGATGCCTTGCCGAGCCTCATCGGTTTACAGCCACGGCCATGCGGACAGCCGCCTAGAGCATGTCCCGCTGTCCCCCATCGTTGTGCGTGCTTGTTTGTTGCATTGACATCCACAGCCAGGCCAAACCAAGCTGTGCCAAAGCTCCCCTACCTCTGCTGTCGCCATGGCCGCCGGGACTGTTCTTTCAAATTCGCCGTGGTGGCAGTGCCGTGCTTCAAATTGACTACGTCCTCGACTCTGCTAGGTAGCCAGCAGTCCTACCGACCCCACATCACTGCTTGTAGCTCCATCCTATGCTCCAATTTTGAATCGCCGCCTCACCGGGTCCATAAGACTAGACGGACACGTGCCGTCGGCTAACCATGTAACCAAGGCATCCCGTTCCAATTCCTTGCTCTACTAGCCTCCCCTCTAGCTGGTCATCACCATGCTCGCAACAGTCTAAGCCCTATCACCATATAGCAGTCCCTGGCACAGCCGTGCCATCACCATGCGCCGTCGCCTCATTGATGCGCACGTGGCCAGCTCAGCTCTAGCCTTCTCCGGCCAGACCATCACCTCTAGGGTCTCCGTGGGTAGTGCCTTGAGCTCGCTAGCTATTTGGTTTGTTCCATTTTCACTGTGGCTCATGGGAACGCTTCTGCCATCGCAGGTCAAGGACCACCACCGGGGAGGGAGCCTGGGATGACGCCCCTGTTCACCATATCGCTTCCAGACACTGCGCGTTGTCGTGGAGGTAATCATCGGCCCCGTAGCTAGGCCTTGGAGGCTCGGGTGACACCGGCATGGCCGCCCGGTGCCTGCGCCAGTGCGTGCACGGGTGCTAGGGGACATCGCCAGTGGTAAAAAAGGAGAAAGGGGAGGGTGTAGCTGTAAAACCATAGACTAGAGAAATAGTGCTTTGGAGCTCGCTGTAAATACCGAGTAGTTCGGGGACGTTTTTGCATGTTGCCGACGCGCACGGGTCTCTCTTCCATCGTGGGCCATTGGCCGGCTAGGTCATGCGTGCGCGTGGGCTGCGCTGTGCTGGCACGCGCGTCATGCCATGGCGGGCCAGGCCACGCGTGTTGGGCCACGAGCCAGGATTGGTTTCTCAATTTCTAGAAGAATAGAAATGCTTATTCCAAATTAGTTTTCAAGCTGAACTTTAAGAAATCGTAGTAAATTACGTAGTTGTCCAAAAATAGTGAGACTAATTTTGTTAGGTTTGCAAAAATACCATCTACTTGACAGTACAGTTAGATTGCAATTAGCTATGACGAGTATTGGGTCATAAATCCAAAACTAAAGAACTAATATTAGGTAGGTTAATACTTGTAGGAATATTTGGTGATAATTGGTGATAGATATAGCCACAAAATTTTTATAGTAGGTCCACTAGGTTGTTAGGTACTTGCTGTAAATTTTGTAGCCTTAGACTGGGTTGTTAAATAAAATAGCCATTACTCTTGTTTTATCGTATCTAGATTAGATCGGTATTAGGAGTAAGAATACCTGTAGTTGCTTTGAGGATGTATGTCATGTTTCATACTTGTTAATGGTGACGATATGTAGCTTAGCCTTTAGTGGGTAGACCTCACTTAGTCGTTTAATAGGTGTACTTTTAGGTTAAGAGTTGTTGTTGTCATATTATTAAACATTGCATCATCATTTCATGTAGATCATGAACGGGTAGACTTCGTACCCATTGGTGAGCTGGAGTATGACGAGGTGATCAAGGAGTATGAGGAGATCCTCATGCAGGAGGGAGCCTAGGAGCCTGTTGGTGCTGACCCTGCTGACCCGGCCTGCCCAAAGTAAGCCTCGGAGCATAAGCCATATTTTTATGATAACTAAATATATATATGTGATGTGCATTTAAGTTACAGGCATTTTATGGGAACTACCTGCATAAACATACCCACCCATGAGTCCTACTAGTATAGGCTGAATAGCTGCTATGCTCAGGATACCGGTAGCGTGAGTAACCTGTCGTTACTCGCAAATAGGTAATAAAATATGAACACTCATGATAAAATGGTGGAAAGGAAAATGGTGACCGGACATGAATATGGATTAGGTACTGGTGGGTGTAAGGGGTTGTGTCCTGCGGCCAACAGGCATGACTTGGTTACACTTTTTCCCTATCCGTGTCGATTAAGGACCGATCGTTGCATATGGCTCTAGGCAAGTCACAGATTTATTGTCCCGAGCGCATACTTGGGTATGGGCATAGGGAAGACTTGTTGCTCTTTTATCGTGGATCCGGCTCTTTCCAGACCAATTGATTGGAGGCGGGGATGGTGGAGGTCCTTGCACCACACTGAGTCCAGGACTCGGGAAGTGGGGGCTTGGAGTCCAAGTTTGGACAAGGGACCTGGACACCCAGGACAGGAGAGTGATGGGTTAGTCCTGCTTGTGCCTAGGGTATAGGCAGGATGTGTGTTTTTGGGGCACCCAGCTGGGCACATTGATTCGTGAATCACCGGGAAATCTGGTACAACTTGTCTGCGGTTTAGCACCGTAGTAAGAACTAAAAGTTGAAAGAAGAAGAAATTGAACTGATTGCTCAACTCTTGCTTGAATGTAGAACATGTGCTTATATAGACTGGCTAGATGATAACTTAATACGGCTAATAATAAGACATGAATAAGGACTCACTATTAGCTTTGCTTTCTGCTAAAGAAAACCAGCAAACCATAAAGCCTATCATATTCCTTAGAGTCAAGGAAATTATTCCCACTAGTCGGATAAGTCTTGCGAGTACATTGTATACTCAGGATTTATTTACCCCTATTGCAGGTGATGCTTGAGAAGTACCTTGTGTGGAGGATTCTTCTGGTGGGCTCAGACGGATCATTGTCCCTATCGCTAGATGTATATTTTTAAATTCCGTTGTTTATCATTCTGCACTCTGGTATTTGGTATTGTAATAATATATTTTTTAAGAAACTCTGATGTATGAAATGGACTTTTATTGTAACTCGTTCCCATTATTGGATCCATGGGAAAAATGTGGATCTTTTGGGTTCTCCCTTGGGGTGTGCCTTGACGGATATCGCCTGATGTAGCTGGCTTTCGGGGTGCTTAGTGGCTGATGGAAGACAAGCGCCTCTGTAAGTGTGCTATTTCAGGCGGTTCTGCCATAGTTGGTACCAGAGCCAATATTGGTTACGAGTTCATCACCCTTTTTCCAAAAACTTAAAAATTTGACCAACAAAAGTTTTGCTAAAATGTAGGATGCGATTATATTAGGTAAATAAGTATAAGCCCTAGCAATATGGTCTATCTAGGATAGCAAGCACTGGTTCTATCTAATCAATTTTCTGTAGGTACACTGACTTACGTTGCGTAAGAAATCACTTAGTATACGGAAAGTGAGTGTGCGATGTGCCAAAAAGTTTTGCGAATGCCGCTATATTCCTGGCTTGAGTGAACGTATAGGATGAAGCATGCATCATGATAATAGCATTTTTTTCAACCTGAAATCCCCCTTCACGTATAATGGAATTAGTAAATTGATAGGACTAACTAAATGGATGCTTTAATAAATGTGCTGTCATTTCTCTAATCCCTTGATTCTGATCAGAAGGGTGTTCTAATGGATGGTTCCTATCTCTTGCAGATGAACCTAAGGTCTGGACTGTGGAAGCACTAGTGCTAGGGCTGCTCATGGGCTTGGCGAGGGCCTTGGCGATAGTGGCCAAGCCCATGAGCACAACGAGGAGAGCCATGGGGCTCCGCTTTTGGCTCCTCCTCCTCCACTGCCACTGCCGCCTTCAATGACCCACGCCGAGATGATGGCGGAGTTGTTGGCTGCTCACTAGGGAGTCAGCTCATGCCATGGACATTATGGCATAGGCTGTCATGGGCCTCGCCCGCGGAGGCCACGAGGGTCATGGTGGGAACGGGGGTGGTACCCGTCATCCTAAGGGACCGTCCTCCTACCAGGACTTCCTCAAGACTCACCCACCCACCTTCACCCCATCTGATGAGCCTCTGGAGGTGGAGCACTGGCTTTGTACTATGGAACATAAGTTTTGGCTCCTCTAGAGTGGCCGACGAGCAGAAGGTGCGCTTTGTAGCGCAGTAGATTTTAGGGTCCATAGGTGCATGGTGGGACACCTTCTAGGCCATGGAGCAGCCGGATCATCTGACAACCTGGTAGGAGTTCACTACCGCTTTTCGAGAGTTCTTTATCTCTACTAGTGTCATCAACCAGAAGGTGACTGAGTTTCTAGAGCTGCGCCAGGGGAACAGGATGGTGATGGAATATGTGAACAAGTTCAATCACTTGGCTCAGTATGCTGGCAGTCAGGTGGATACTATTGACAAGAAGAAGGACCGCTTCTTTTGTGGTCTAGCTCCCCTCCTTTAGGAAAAGTTATACACGGTGAACTATCAGACCTTTGGGGCTCTGATGAATGCCGCCATTGCCATGGAAGGGTTTTAGCAGGAATCCCAGGCTGATTGGAAGAGGAAGCGGGTGGCAGCTGGATCCACTGGCCACCCTCACACATAGAAGATATAGGTTGTCCGGTGGGGGCCCTATCAACCATCCGACGGGCCTTCATTCTAGCAACCCTAGTAGACTTCGCAAGCTTCCTCTACATAGTACCATGCACCTCCGCAATAGGTGCAGCCTCAGCAGTCTCAGGGACAGCAGGTCCCACCTCGTCAGGGGTTTGGGAACAAGCCAGGTGCTTGTTTCAAGTGTGGCAAAGATGGCCACTATGCTCGAGCTTGTCCCTAGAACCAGCCAGCTCAGCCCACTCAACTGTCAGCAAATTCCAGGCTTGTCAAGAGGACCATAATCAAGAAGAAAGTGCCCAACAGATCCGACCAGGTGAATTTCACAAATGCTGAGCAGATTCTGATAGTAGGAGCCAGTGATGGCTGGTATGTTTACCATCGACTCCCATCTAGCTTTGGTGTTGTTCGATTCTAGTGCGTCATAATCCTTTATGAGCATGGGGTTTGTAGAGCGGCACAACTTATCACTTATGGCTATACCATATGCCTATAAGATATATACTACGGGTTCACAATTGTTCATCAATACCCGCACAGATACAATAAGTTTGGTATTAGCCACCCACACTTACCGCCTATAGTTCATGGTCATGCCTGGGCAAGGCAATGATGCTATTCTTGGAATGAACTGGTTGCAGGTGTATGGGGTAGTATTGGATATGAAGAGGAGAAGTGTAGAGTTACGGCTTCCTTCTTCTAGAGGATAGGATGTCTCTTATTGTACCCTCATATCCAGTCTTACCTGTTGCTACCCATGCTGAAGCCTCTCCTGATCTTACCTCCATTCTGGTAGTATATGAGTTCCTGGATGTTTTCCCTGAAGATCACCCTAGGTTGCCACTCGGACCAAGAGGTAGAATTCTCCATTGAGCTTGAACCTGGTACTGCCCCTATCTCTAGACGCCCATATCGCATCGCTCCAAGGGAACTAGCGGAAATGAAGAAGCAGTTGGAAGAGTGGATGGACAAAGGTTTCATCTATCCTAGTTCTTCACCATGGGGTTGCCCGGCTATTTTCGTGAAGAAGAAGGATGGTACCTTGCGGATGTGTGTGGATTACCGCCCCCTTAATGCGGTAACAGTTAAGAACAAGTATCCCTTGCCCCATATAGATACTTTGTTTGACCAATTAGCTAGTGCTAAAGTGTTCTCGAAGATAGATCTCTGATCAGGCTATCATCAGATCAAGATCAGGCCACATGATATACTAAAGACAACTTTCTCTACTAGGTATGGGCTATATGAGTACCTAATGATGTCTTTTGGTCTCACCAATGCTCCTGCCTTCTTCATGTACCTGATGAATTCAGTTTTCATGCCAGAGCTGGATAAGTTTGTGGTAGTTTTCATTGATGACATCCTGATCTATTCCAAGAATGATGAAGAGCATGCACAACACCTTTGGATAGTATAGGGAGCACAAGCTGTATGCTAAATTCAGCAAGTGCGAATTTTGGTTAGATCGAGTGTAGTTTTTGGTGCATGTGTTGACACCTGAAGGCGTTTCTATAGATCCCAGCAAGGTGCAAGATGTATTGGATTGGAAGTCTCCCAAGTCTGTGCATCAAATTCATCAATTCCTTGGTCTAGCTAGATACTATCGACATTTCATTCCTGATTTCTCCAAGATAGCCTAGCCAATGACCAAGCTGCTCTAGAAAGAAGCTAAGTTTGATTGGAGCTCAGCTTGTGAAGAAGCTTTTCAAGCTCTAAAGACTTTTCTGACCACTGCTCCTGTGTTGGCCCAACCAGATATTGATAGGCCCTTTGATGTATGCTATGATGCTTCAAAGATGGGGTTAGGGTGTGTGCTTATGCAAGATGGGCATGTGATAGCTTATGCTTCGCGTCAACTGAAGAAGCACGAGGTGAATTACCCCACTCATGACTTAGAGCTGGCTTCTGTTGTCCACGCTCTAAAGATTTTGAGGCACTATCTATTGGGCAACAAAGTGCACATCTTCATAGACCACAAGAGCCTCAAGTATATTTTTACCCAGTTGAGTTGAACATGAGGTAAAGGAGGTGGTTAGAATTGATAAATGATTACAATTTGGAAGTCCATTATCACCCAAGAAAGGCCAATGTTGTAGCTGATGCTTTGAGCCAAAAGTCACACCAGGTTGAGGAACCACCTTTATCTCTCAACCATGCAGAGATATTGGCTCACATTGCATTGACCTCAGAATTGCTGGAGCAGGTTATTCAGGAAGCAGAAGGAAGACCTCAAAGAGATTCCTCACATCAGAAAATTGATGGCTGAAGGGCGTGGCCCCCATTTTAGTGTTGATGAACATGGAGTGGTGAGATATAAGGATCGACTGGTGGTTCCATCCAATGAAGAGCTGAAAAGAAAAATTTTGAATGAAGCTCACCATTCAAAGTTGTCTATTCATCCTGGCAGTAACAAGATATACCATGATCTGCGCCACTTGTACTGGTGGTCTAACATGAAGCAGGACATCACCCTGGCACATCACGGAGTGCTGACACTTGTGGTAGAGTTAAAGCAGATCATATGCGTACCCCTAGGATATTTGCAGCCCTTGCCCATTCCTGTTTGGAAATGGGAGGATATTTCCATGGATTTCATTGTGGGTTTACCCCACACCTCCACGGGTTTTGATTCTATTTGGGTCATTGTGGACCGCCTCACCAAGTCTGCTCACTTTATCCCAGTGGACACAAGATATACAACCAAGAAGTATGCTGAGATATATTTCGATCAGATTGTGACCCTTCATGGAGTTCCTCTTACTATCATCTCTGATAGAGGGTCAATTTTTGTCTCTTGTTTCTAGGAGCAACTGCAAGCACTATCTAGGGAACTCATCTTCTTAGAAGCTTAGCATACCACCCACAAACTGATGGTCAAACTGAAAGGGTGAACCAGGTGCTCGAGGATATGTTGAGGGCTTGTGCCATCTCTTTCCCTGAGAAGTGGGATAAGTGCTTGAAGCTAGCTAATTTTCTTACAACAATAGCTACCAAGAGAGTATCCGCATGGCACCATTTGAGGCTCTATATAGGCAAAAGTGTAGAACGCCACTGAACTGGGTTGAAGTGGGAGACCATGGGTACTTTGGGCCTGATTTCATAAAAGAGGCTCGAGAGAAAGTGAGCTATTATTTAGAGTCACTTGAAGGTAGCTCAAAGCCGACAGAAAGCTTATGCTGATAAGCTGAGAAGGCCCTTGGAGTTTGCAGCCGGAGATTATGTATACCTCAGGGTGTCTCCTATGAGAGGGGATGCATCGGTTTGGCATTCATGGCAAGCTAGCCCCTCGATATGTGGGTCCATATCAGGTGTTGGAGCAGTATGGTCCAGTTGCTTACCGTCTACAACTTCCAGATATTCTATCTGTAGTACACTAATGTGTTCCATGTATCACAACTGAAGAAGTGTTTGCGGGTTCCTGATGAAGCGGTGGAAATGGAAGGACTTCCTCTCCAGCCAGATTTAACGTATGTGGAGCACCCTATCAAAATTTTGGATGAGAAGGAGAGAGTGACCAGGAACAGAGTGGTAAAATTCTACAAGGTGCAGTGGCAAAATCATTCAAGGCTGAAGCCACTTGGGAACAAGAGAGTTACCTATTACAACATTACCCTCACCTTCTCGTCGGCTTGGATAGTTAGTTGCTGCGCCAAAAATGTATCCCCTATCTCTTTCTCACACTAGGCACATGAAATCTCGGGTTGAGATTTTATTTTAGGGGGGTAGATTTGTAACACCCTGGGTGTTACATTGTATCATTTTGCTAAAACATTGCATGAGCATCTTACTTATGTGCAAATGTGTATGACATGAATTACAAATCAATGTTCGGCACTGGAAACATTTATATGAAACAAGAAACGAATGTTACGTTTCGTGTCGCATAATATTGTTTAGTATTCTAATTGAATGTTTGTCAAAACAAAAATGCTATAGAATGTTTTGTGAATGGCAATAAAACATGTGCGGTCGAGGACAAGGATAGCTAGCTAGTACATCCAGTAGGTCAGATTTGGGGTTCGACGCGAAATCGTTTGAATCGACGTCATTCCGAGTAAATTTTAAAAGGGGTTGACGAAGTCGCTTTTGGCAAGTTTTGTAGGGTGATCGGCTTAGGAGGTTGCATGATGTCATGACTTTGGTGGATAGCTTGATGTACCCTCTTGCGCATCTAGCAATTAGTTTGGCGTTTGGAGCATTGTGTACAAGTTTTCTAACTACTTTAAAAAGTGTGCACGACACGTGGCTGAGCCCTAGGCGCGGTCACCACCCACTGCTGGCTGGCCAGCGCACGTAGCCACACCGGCTGCGTCCTGCTGCCATGCCTGTGCATGTGCACGGCTCTTAAGCTATGTGCCAAGGCCGCCTACCACCGCGCGGTGACCGCGACCACCACTGCTACTCGCCTATCGCCGCTGCTGGCCCGCCCAGCGCACCGTGGCGCAGTCCATGTCTTCGTGCCACCAAGATTGCGATGCACGTAGGCCCGGGTGCTACTGCCTTGGCTACCTGCTGCCTGGCACGCGGGTCGCCTCGCCATACCTAATGCACTGCGTCCATGATGCCGACCGGGTCCTACCACGCTGGTCGTGTCCCACTGCCGTGCCATGTCCTGCCCTGCTTTGGCCAGAGGTGCACCGGGTCCTGCGCTGCGCGTCGCCAGTGGCCATGCCCTGCACTGCTCCATTGACTCACCTTGGCTGCTCGCGCGAAGGATGATAGCTTGCTCCACCATCACCTCCGCGTCACATTGCACTATGTTTCCCTTGTCTGGCGCTGCCCGCTGTGACGCCATGTCGATCCTCATTGGTTTGTAGCCACAGCCATGTGGACAGCCGCCTGGTGCATGTCCCGCTGTCCCCCATCATTTTGCGTGCTTGTTTGTTGTGTTGACATCCACAGCCGGGTCGAACCAAGCCGTGCCAAAGCTCCTCTGCCTCTGCTATCGCCATGGCCGCTAGGACTGTTCTTTCAAATTCGCTGTGGTGGCAGTGCCGTGTTTCAAATTGACTATGTCCTCGACTCCGCTAGGTAGCCAGCAGTCCTACCAACCCCACATCGCTGCCTGTAGCTCCCTCCTATGCTCCAATTTTGAATCGCTGCCTCGCCGGGTCCATAAGATCGGACGGACGTGCGCCGTCGGCTAACCACGCAACCAAGGCATCCTGTTCCAATTCCTTGCTCTACTAGCCTCCCCTCTAGCTGGTCATCACCATGCTCACCATAGTCTAAGCCCTACCACCGTATAGCAGTCCCTGGCATAGCCATGCCATCACCATGCGCCGTCGCCTCGTTGGTGCGCACGCAGCCAGCTCAACTCTAGCCTTCTCCAGCTAGACCGTCACCTCCAGGGTCTCTGTGGGTAGTGCCTTGAGCTCGCTAGCTATTTGGTTTGTTCCGTTTTCGCTGTGGCTCATGGGAATGCTTCTGCCATCGTAGGTCAAGGACCACCACCGGGGAGGGAGCCTGGGATGATGCCCCTGTTCGCCATATTGCTTCTAGACGCCGTGCGTTGTCGTGGAGGTAATCATCGGCCCCGTAGCTAGGCCTTGGAGGCTCGGGTGACACCGACGTGGCCGCCCGATGCCCGCGCCGTCACGCCAGTGCACGCACTGGTGCTAGGGGACGTCACCACGGTAAAAAAGGAGAAAGGGGAGGGTGCAGCTATAAAACCATAGACTAGAGAAATAGTGCTTTGGAGCTTGCTGTAAATACCGAGTAGTTCAGGGACGTTTTTGCATGTTGCCGACGTGCTCAGGTCTCTCTTCCGTCGCGGGCCGTTGGCCAGCTAGGCCACACGTGCGCTGTGGGCCACACTGCGCTGGCACGCGCGTCGCGCCGTGGCAGGCCAGGCCGCGTGTGTTGGGCCACGAGCCAGGTTTGGTTTCTCAATTTCCAGAAGAATAGAAATGCTTATTCAAATTAGTTTTCAAGCTGAACTTTAAGAAATCATAGTAAATTGCATAGTTGTCCACAAATAGTGAGACTAATTTTGTTAGGTTTGCAAAAATACCATCTACTTGACAGTACAGTTGGATTGCAGTTAGCTATGACGAGTATTGGGTCATAAATCCAAAACTAAAGAACTAATATTAGGTAGGTTAATACTTGTAGGAATATTTGGGGATAATTAGTGATAGATATAGCCACAAAAATTTTACAGTAGGTCCACTAGGTTGTTAGGTACTTACTATAAATTTTGTAGCCTTAGAATGGGTTGTTAAATAAAATAGCCATTACTCTTGTTTTATCATATCTAGATTAGATCAGTATTAGGAGTAAGAATACCTGTAGTTGCTTTGAGGATGTATGTCATGTTTCATACTTGTTAATGGTGACGATATGTAGCTTAGCCTTTAGTGGGTAGACCTCAATTAGTTGTTTAATAGGTGTACTTTTAGGTTAAGAGTTGTTGTTGTCATATTATTAAACATTGCATCATCATTTCATGTAGATCACGAACTGGTAGACTTCATACCCGTCGGTGAACCAGAGTACGATGAGGTGATCGAGGAGTACGAGGAGGAGATCCTCATGCAGGAGGGAGCCTAGGAGCCTATTGGTGCTGACCCCGCTAACTCGGCGCCTGCCTAAGGCAAGCCCGGAGCATAACCCATATTTTTATGATCACTAAATATATATATGTGATGTGCATTTAAGTTACAGGCATTTTATGGGAACTACCTGCATAAACATATCCACCCATGAGTCCTACTAGTACAGGCCGAATAGCCGCTATGCTCAGGATACCGGTAGCGTAAGTAACCTACCGTTACTCGCAAATAGGTAATAAAATATGAACACTCATGATAAAATGGTGGAAAGGAAAATGGTGACCGAGGCAGGAATATGGATTGGGTACTGGTGGGTGTAAGGGGTAGTGTCCTGCGGCCAACAGGCATGACTTGGTTACACTTTTTCCCTGTCTGTGTCGATTAAGAACCGGTCATTACATATGGCTCTAGGCAAGTCATAGATTTATTGTCCCGAGTGCATACTTGGGTATGGGCGTAGGGAAGACTTGTTGCTCTCTTGTCATGGATCCGGCTCTTTCCTGACCGACTGATTGGAGGTGGGGATGGTGGAGGTCCTTGCACCACACTAAGTCCAGGACTCGGGAAGTGGGGGCTTGGAGTCCAAGTTTGGATGGGGACCTGGACACCTAGGATAGGAGAGTGATGGGTTAGTCCTGCTTGTGCCTGGGGTATCGGCAGGACGTGTGTTTTCAGGGCACCCAGCTGGGCACATTGATTCGCGAATCGCCGGGAAATCCGGTAGCGGCTTGTCTGCGGTTTAGCACCGTAGTAAGAACTAAAAGTTGAAAGAAGAAGAAATGGAACTGATTGCTCAACTCTTACTTGAAAGTAGAACAGGTGCTTATATAGACTGGCTAGATGATAACTTAATACGGCTAATAATAAGACATGAATAAGGACTCACTATTAGCGTTGCTTTCTGCTAAAGAAAACTAGCAAACCATAAAGCCTATCATATTCCTTAGAGTTGGGAAATTATTCCCACTAGTCAGAGAAGTCTTGCGAGTACATTGTGTACTCAGGGTTTATTTACCCCTATTGTAGGTGATGCTTGAGAAGTACCTTGTGTGGAGGATTCTTCTGAAAATTCCACAGGCCACGTCATTCACTTATTTAAGCTCATATTTTCTGTGGTTACTTCTTTTGTGCTCCTAAGTGAAGAAAAAAATAAAAAAATAAAAAGAAGAAGTTAAAATTTCTCAAAAAAAAAACAACGACAGCCCAAAAAAAATAGAATAAAGAGAGGGGCAAAAGAGGAACAATATCTAGAGGAGCACATAGAGAGCGCCATTTGAGCTGTGTTTGCGTGTGCTGATTTCTGCCTTGTTCCTAATCATATTCTTGTTGTTCACATCACTTAATACATCTGGTACTTGGAACGTGAGTAGGCCAGCAACTAAGACAAGTACTTGGGATACTTATTCAGTTTTGCTATTCAATTACGAATTTTGCTATTCCTTGCTACTATATTGTTCCTGTCCAAGCTCCACTTTCTTCTAACCAAGTATAGGTTTGCCTTGCAACTGTTACACTCAAGCTACAACGGTATCACAGTCACCGACCGATTGCACCGCCTGTTGCTTTGGTAAGAACACTTGTAAGACCGTGGTAAGACATTTGAGAGTTGAGTGCCTTGATTTTTCCTTATCCACAACCTAAGTAGTTGATAGGGATAATACTTTTGTGTTGTCTTTTGTTGTCTTCTAACAATGACAGGTTGTTCGTATCCACTAACTTATAATGGTATAGGTACTGATGAGTACATGGAGTGGGAAATTGCCATAGGTAACATATTTGCTACTTGCTTTATGTGTCTAAGGAGGAAGGTAACAAATGTAGCTAGTGTTTTACGACATGCTACTTTATCTTGGTGGGAGTCTTTAGATCCTTCTGATAAACCTCAAATTTGGAATGATATGAAACTTCTTATGCGAGAAACCTTTGTTAATCCATCTCTTGTTTTGACTTCATATGCTGAGGTGCACCATTTAGAGGATGAGTCTATTGTTATTCCTCTTGCTATGACTAACCTTCTATAGGATAATATACATAAGCGAGAGGATGACATGAAAGAAAATGAGGAACTCATAACCTCATATGCAAATTCAGAACCATCACTTCATAATGCACCTATTACTCCTGCTGAGAACACAGGTAATGCCCATGGTGCTACACTCACGGAAGGTGAGAATAGTTTTAATGTACTAAATTCTTCCACAAACCATGCTATCATAGAGCAATTGTTAGTGGAACCCTCTCTTGATTTATCTCCGTCCCATGATAATTTACTTGAAGTTCCTTATGATAAAGATAATTTGGTTGATGATGCCTCAGTTTTACATGTTTTGGAACCAGTCACTTGTGCTGAAAATAAACATGTTATTCATATTGCTACTAAAACTGATGAGTTTAAACTATTGTCTTCTTTATATACTTTGGGTTACATTGAATTTGATGTTTTGTGTAACCTAGATTGCTTGGAGGAGAGCCTATTTAAATATGTTGATTTGCTTTGGTTTTCTAAACATACATATCATGTTATTGGCAAATATAACAACAAGGGACAATATATGATACATCGAGTATACATTCGTAGTAATATGAATTCTCCTTTTATTGTACAAGATTATGATCGTTTAGAGGGCAACCATAATAATACAAACATTTTCTCATGTTCCTCAAAAAAATAAGTTCACTTCCAAGAAGAGGAGCATTATTGGTTGCTACCTATGTCTGCTAGATCATCTATTCCTGTATTGTCTTTGGTTAGTTCTAATCTTTTGCAGGATAGTGTTGACATACATCGTGTGCATTCAGATCATGGAGTCTACATGCTTGCTTGAAATTTTTATGTGAGATGACATGCTACGAACTTGGAAACATGGTCATGTTCCTTCTCACAATTATTTCAGTCCCCTTTGTTTTCGCAACCCCGTTCTCCTTTATGTTGTGCAGGATCAGTTTCAAGCACAATCGACGCCGATGACGGCTTTTCGTCAAGAAGGGGAGGATGATGAGGACATGACACCCATGCATATAACCATGTTTGGCACATGGTATGGAGGGATAGGAGGCTAGCAAGGGTGTCCAAGTCAAGAAGGAGGTCCGAGGCTAATTCGGTTCGAGTCCCCGAGGTGGAGGCCCAAGCAACTCAAGTTCGAGTCTACCTCGGCCTTAGGACCAGTCTACCTTAAACTGGTTACCCAGGACGCATTCGGACTCTATTTTCGACGATCCACATATGGTTGGAAAGCTAATTTGATAAGGAAGCTAATTCAAGTGGTTTCACGTCAAAAGACCTTTGGAATCAACGGGAATCGTCAAAACAAGTCAGCGTCCAGAATCTGCTAGGGTGCTACGACACCGTCTTTTGATCCATTGGACCATGTATCGTGTTTGGGCCCATTAGGGGGCGCGTCCAGGGGTGACACCCAAGACTCTATAAATAGCAGCCGTCGCTCTTCTTAGGGTTTGGGTTTAGTTTAGTTCTTGATTTCCTTGTAAAACAGACATTGTTTTGCTGCAACTGTGCCGCCAGGGCTGCTTGCTGTGAACCAGGGCCCTAGTTCTTAATCTTGTTCACCTGTGGCGATTAGTCGTTTCGAATAAAGACTTGAACTCCTTCTCATTATCATAAGCCTCATATTTATTTGCAATTTTAGATTGCGTTCATCCCATTCTTGCTTGTGTTCTCGATTCGCTTGCAGGAAAGCCTTCTCGGCGAGGTCAATCGCATTCGCGTGGTTGATAACCAACGGAGCAGTGGTGTAACGGTTGTGGGGGTCTGAATCAGTCTTGGTTTGAAGCCTAGATCGTGAACGTCAAGTCTCCACCAATCAACGCTATCATACCTTTCGAAAGATCGGGCCTAGTCTACATCACATTGTATACTCAGGGTTTATTTACCCCTATTGCAGGTGATGCTTGAGAAGTACCTTGTGTGGAGAATTCTTCTGGTGGGCTCAGACGGATCCTTGTCCCTATCTCTAGATGTATATTTTTAAATTCCGCTGTTTATCATTCCACACTCTGGTATTTGGTATTTTAATAATGTACTTTTTAAGAAACTCTGATGTATGAAATGGACTTGTATTGTAACTCATTCCCATTATTGGATCCTTGGGAAAAATGTGGATCTTTTGGGTTCTCCCTTGGGGTGTGCCCGATGGATACCGCCCGATGTAGCTGGCTTTTGGGGTGCTTAGTGTCTGGTGGAAGACAAGCGCCTCCGTAAGTGTGCTATTTCGGGCGGTTTTGTCACACTCTATATCACCTTCATGGATCATAGACCGATTAAGGAAGAATGATCCTTAACCTGCTCCAATACCAATTGAAGGACCAAAAATGACGACCAGAGAGTTGGGGTGAATGGGAGCCTTAAATTTCTTTCGAAACTTTAAGCCGCTATCCCAAAATCACGACCCAAAAGCCAACACACCAGAGAGCGGTTAGATCATGACCCAATAGGTGGGTGGATACCCTAAGAGATGTCCTAGAAGTACATTGGATCAACCAGAGAAGAAGCAAACCAAGCCCTCAAAAGAATGAGTGAAAACAGCACGCTCTGCAGATATCCAGACTGTCCGTCGTAGGGAGCCCGGACTGTCTGGGGTTGAAGGTCGGACTATCCGAAGTACAACTCCTGAAAATAGAACAACGAGAAATAGTTCTAGACTAAGCTGAGAATGAACGATAGACTGTCTCCCACTGGCTCACGGACTATCCGCAGTTCAAACTCTAGAATCACAACCGAGAAAATAGGTTCTGACTCGACTTCACAACGAGTGGCGGATTGTCCGCACACTGGCAGTGGACTGTCTGCAACCTAAACTCTGAGCAGAGTAGAAGCTCCCCTGTGCTCAGCCTCGACTCGTGGGCTGTCTGCGGATGAAGCGCGGACTGTCCGGGACTCACGGAACAGAGGTGAAAACAGCTAACCAAAAATTGCCCTCTCCTTGATTCACCCGATTTACGGCCAAATCAACACCAACTGCCACCAAACTTGGTATACATGATCACAAGGCAGTAAGGGAGCTACCTCTAAGAGGGCATCGCTCAATTTGAACCCAATCAATGGGAAATCGAAGGAGAATGAAAAACACCGAAAAATAAACCCTAGACCATGATTCGTCCCGATCTACGTTCTCGTTAGGAATTGATTGAATTCCTTCGGTGAAAAGGATCTAACTCACGTCATTGATCACACCAATGCAAAAAGAACGGATCGAAATGGTCTCAAAACGACGAATAGGTGCAAGAACGAGAGGGGAGAAAACGAACTCACGGAGAACACGCAGAACACAAGTCACAAACCAAATCTTGGAGGACACGAGGTGGTAAGGGCCACCATTCCCGAGCAAAATCTTGAGTTCTTACACAAATCTCTCAATTTGTGGACCTCTCTCACAAGAACCCTAAGAGGAGGGGGAAACTAAGAAGAGAGAAAGGGAAAAATAAAAGAGGTGAGGGAGATGAGGGCTCTCTCATCCTATTTAACATGGCTATTACACAATTTCAGTTTTGCTCTTAAGTGTTTTGAGTCGAACCACTTGACCCGAGGGAGCTATGGTCCAACTATTTTCCAGTCGATCGGACGGCCCCGCTTCCTACAAAGATTTGCTTCACCTCGACGCAACCTCTGTGATTCCGCCACGTGCCGCCCCGTTTCTCCTCGGAACCTCCACCTGGGTTTTGAGGCCCAAACCCATAAATCGTCCGCGAGTAGCGTACTCCATACGCATCTCCCGCCGCTCAACGCGTGTCACCGCCGTCCTCGACCGACCGGCCGCCAAGTCTTCCTGAGCCTCGCTCGACCCGTACGTCCGCCGTCTTAACTCAATCAACACGATCACTCCCATGTACACTTACGCTTGTTGATGTCTCCAGATGTCAGCCACCACGACTAGCCACCCGGCCTCCTGGTCCCTCGGTCCAAGCCTCATGTCTATCCTTCACCGCTCCTGGTCCATCGGCACGGCACGTCCCTACTTGACCTTCACCTCACCATCGACCACTGCCTCCGAGCTCCACATATGCGTACCACAAGGCAAGAGACATGTTGCACAACTTAACTCATGCCGTGGTTAGATCACACACTCAATCTAGATCGTAAATCATGTTAACAATCACTCGTTACACATCGAACCATAAGGAACCTTGTGTTCGCAAGGCGCGCGCAGAATCACTCTTTACCTTAGCTGCTAAAAGTGCCGGCACTGTTACCGTACGTGTAGTCAGTTGTCACAGTGAATACTCGTTCCCGTCCGTATGGCGTATCTATGTTAGCAAATAAATAAAGGCTCTCCAATCTTCAGGGTCAGTCATTATTAGCATATTAGTATTATATATGATATACGAGTGTATAGTAATAATATAATCATAATCCCCCTTTATTTGATCGTACTCGGAAGCGTAGCTACGTATCCTAGCTAGGGGCCGGGTTACCGTTAGTTGCAAAGTATTTCAAGGAACGAAGGCTTATAAAATAAAATAAAATAAAATAAAATAAAATAAATAAATAATATAATATAATATAATATAATATAATATAATATAATATAATATAATATAATATAATATAATATAATATAATATTGGGTTCCAGCTAGCAATGGACGTGGGTTTCAGCTAGCTTGCAGCAGTAGCCCACCACAGCCTTGCTCCGCACACTCCCGCCCTGCACTCCAGGCTTTTGCCGTGCAAATCAACCATTGCAATTGCATGCGTGCGTGCTCTGACTCTCGCCGCGGCCCCGGGCACCGCACCGGCCCCTATCACACATGCAGTACACACCGCCGCACTGCGGGCATGCATGCACCCCTGCCTGCCTTTTAGTATAAGCACTCGATCGATCGCTAGCTCCTCCCCTCCATCCTCCGTCAACTGAACTAACCAACCCCCATTTCATCATCCCCTTCAATTCCTCCGATAGAACCATCATAATAGGCACTGCAGCTGCTACGGTGCAGCCTCGCCAACGTACCGCCGGCCCTCCTCCACCCGCGCGGCCGCCATGAGAAATTCCACCATCTTTCTCATGGCGCTCGCCCTTGCCCTCATCCCCCTTGAGCAAACGGTGGTGGCGACGCCGCCGCCGCCGCCGCCTGATCTTCCCCTCAGGAGAAGTCGCTTCCTTGCCAACGTCAACTTCCCGCCGCCGTCGTCGTTCTACGACTGCAAGAAGTCGCCATCCATCTGCCTCTCGTCCGGAAGCCCCGGCGCGACGTGCTGCCAGGGCACAT
Source organism: Miscanthus floridulus (assembly GCF_019320115.1). NCBI lineage: Eukaryota > Viridiplantae > Streptophyta > Magnoliopsida > Poales > Poaceae > Miscanthus > Miscanthus floridulus. The sequence continues at coordinate 347,711 of NC_089585.1, forward strand.
GCGTCGACACCGAGCACAGCTTCCAGCACTGCGGCAACTGCGGCAAGACATGCAAGTACACGCAGGCCTGCTGCCAGGGCAAGTGCGTCAACACCTTCACCGACGTCAAGAACTGCGGCGGCTGCGGTGTCAAGTGCAGAACCAAGTGCACCAACGGCTACTGCGACTACGCAGCGTGATGCATGAAAGAGACGGGACACGCAGTTTCTGCATCATCCAACGACAGAAATAAAAATGGCAGTACGTTTAAATTCCCATTGTACGTTGTTAAAAAAAACCATTTCGATTATATATATATATTGTTGAGCTCCTGCTATATATTAATTATTATAGTATATACAAGCTGGCCGCGCGCATGTATACCAATATATACATATTATTATTACAGAAGAAGAAAAAAGGGTTGGGGCAAAATTATCCAAACTTATCTATAGTACTCCTTGTGCTCGATCGGGTCCTTATTATTGTTGTTGTTACAAGTGGTCATAATTGACGGTATATGAATAAAATCGATTATATGTGTTGTGATGTGTTTAATTGTATATGTTTCATTTCATTTTTTGGGTCCGTACGTGCTGTGTACCTTTTTTTTGCGAAAGAGTGTACCTAATTGTTAACCATGACCTTACAGAGCTGAGGTAGATATATATACACATACAGACTAGCTGTACTTTTTCTTTGATTCTTTGCCATCTTCTCTGATCTGAAAAAAAATACTCATAGTAATGTTCTCCCTCCGTCCCAGAATAATAAATGTATTTTATATGGAAAAAATTCAAGTTTTACAAAAAAAATATCAACAATAATAATTAGTCAAATTATAAACATGTTTAGGATATAAGATTTATACACAGTAGTGTATTTTTGAGATGATATTGCATGGTTCTTCAACAAATGACAACATATTGTAAAACAAATTAATGGCCAAGATCTAGTTTGTATTGTATTTCCCTGTCTGAAATATGAGATGGAGCGAGTATTATATACGGATATATATTACTCACGTACTGATCACAAACTAAATACTTCCTATAATTGACGTGATGAATATAATTACTATATATGCATATATAGCTACTCTAGCAGGTTGATGTAATTCTCAATTTTTATTTTTTATTTTTGAGGAAAAAGGTTGATCGTCATTTCGTCCTTTCTTTTTTTTGAAGAATATATGGATTAGCAATTTCGATGCATGCCATCATCGTTAGCTTAAGAGATTTGCGCGACTATTATACCAATAAATGGACCGGACTGTGTGCTGATAGACCAGCAGCTGGTGGTTTGCAATAACCGTCGTTCTACGTATCTGCATGCGACATACTCTATATTCTGATGTTGGAGTGCGGTGAATGCATGCATAGGACGACGCTTAGAAACTCGAAAGCAACTTTAGCGTATAGATCAATGCCTAAAAGGTCAACTTATTATTAGTCAACTCGTTCGCATGTGGCATACATTCTTTGCATTGGTACGTGACGTGTCCGGCCATTGCATGCAGTCAACGGATTGAAGGCGCCACATAGAATTTAATAAAGAGGAGAGAGATTCCGTCCTACAGCTGTCTACTGTAGTGTTTTATATTAATTAGACACCAAAAATACAAAAGTTGGATCGGAATGCATGTATATATATGTACCGTGTTTGCTATCCATTCCAAACATTCTAAATTGTGTAAGACGTTCTGGCTTTTTCGAAATATATATATAGCTTTTGCTACGTATCTATATGTATATTATATCTAGACAGATAGTAATAAAAGGTAGAAAAAAGCGTAATTCTCTTACAATTTGGAATGCTTGGAATGGATTTCTTTTCCGCGGCCACAGCCACGCACTTTATTTTGTTAGCAATATATAATTACTCTAGCTTAGTCAGGGTTGATAATATAACCTTACCTAGGAGTAATTTGAATGCATGCATGCATTCTCTATTATATTGGAGCAAGTTAGCTTGCGCAGTAACCTAGCTAGCTATAATGTACGTGCGTGCACAAGCAACGTACGATACAGCATGCGTGCATCGATCGGTCGGGCACCACACATATGGCTTTCTTCTGCCTTCCGGAGTAGGTATACAGCTAGGTGCTTCGATTCTCTCGGGCCGGGCCGGGCCGGGCATGCCATGCATGGCGTGTAGGTGCAGTGCATGCAGAACGTACATGCATGCTTGCGGCTGCCATGCATGCCAATGCTTCGCGCGGGCGGGCAGCAGGGGAAAAAAAAGGGAAAAAAAGGGCTGGTACTGTTCCATATCGGGTCGGGTACTGTTTATCGTGCTCCGTTACTGACAATGTACAGTGATATGACTCTATGCGCGCCGGATGAACAGTAATTCGACGTGACCCGCCTCACATTTATAGTCTTTTATAGATAGATGCAAATAAGTAGTAGCAAGTGTTACATGCATGCATACTGCGGTTACTTCCCGTAGTAGTAGTAGTGGCAAAAACAAGCAGGATGAGAAAAGCAAAGATTATATTGGTAGCAGGTGCGTGCTTATTTTATTTTTGTTTCTTGTTTATTTGTTCTCCATAGTAGCAGTAGCAGGTTTGGGTTGCCACGCCCATGCATGCATGCTTGGAAATTAAAAGGAATAATCGTACGTACGTACGGTTCATCAAATACATTGCCGCTGATATATCGATGGATCCAACGTCAAATCAAAATCAACCACGGAGTTAATATATAATATAACGCGATCGATGATCCAGCTACGTACGTCTACCTATATATAGGTACTAGTTGTAGCTGTTATTACAGTAGTACGTAGTATACATTAGCTAGTGTATAATTTACGCCAAACAAGTTGATGAAAAGAAAAATTAAAGGTGATTATATTGATCATCGATGGGCTCCGTCGTCCGATCCGCGGATCCTTTGCTTGACCTGCACGTCGATCCAATTAATCCCAAACGCCCCGACCCCAAGCAATGCAATTATGCAATCCAAAGCAAAGCAAACAATATATATATGTACGTACATGGAGCAGCTAGGACGACGCATGGGATCGATCGAGTATCTACACACACGTCTTCCTGGCCTCGCTTTACAGCCAGATCGAGATCTAGCCACCAGCAGGCCATCGATCCATGCCTTGCCCGTCGCGCGTCCCGATCGAGTTATTATATATATGGGATATGTCTAGGTCAGTTGTTTTGGCCTCACCTGTCAACTGATTTTTTTCCATGCACTTATTGTTCAATTATTCCTTTCGTGACATCGAGAGGTACGTATAGTATGCGGCCAGAGCAAGCAATGCAAACAACAAATTAAGGATCGTCGGAGACAAGCATCTAGCTAGCAACTAACCGCCTGCCCGTCCGTCCATATATCATCGATTGATCCGTGTATACAAGCCGGCCGGCCAGTAGTACTTAGCTTGTAGGAACAAGATCGATCGTCGAGAACGCAGCAGCAGGATCGAGGCCGGGCGATCCATCGATCCGACAGGCGACGACAGCTAGCTAGCGACATGGCCGAGAACCTCAAGCCCGTGGCGTTGCTGCTGCTGCTGCTGAACCTGAGCATGTACGTCATCCTGGCCATCATCGGCGGGTGGTCGCTCAACGTCGCCATCGACCGCGGCTTCATCATCGCCCCCGAGCTGCGGCTTCCCGCACATTTCCACCCCATTTTCTTCCCCATCGGCAACTTCGCAACCGGCTTCTTCGTCCTCTTCTCCCTCCTTGCCGGCGTCGTCGGGATCGCCTCCGCCATCGTGGGCTTCAACCACCTCCGGTTCTGGAACTACCACAGCCTGCAGCCCGCCGCGGCGTTGGGCCTCCTTGCGTGGGCACTCACAGTCCTAGCCATGGGGTATGTCGATCGTCTCTCCATCTCGTCTGCATGTATTATACATATACTGTATGTTATTATTTGATCATCATCATCATCATCATGCTCATGCATGTATATGATTTAATTGCAGGCTAGCTTGTCATGAAATCTCTTTCGACCGAAGAAACGCCAAGCTGGTACTACCTCTGTCCCCCCTAAAAAAAATACAATTCTAACACAGTGTCATGTTAAGCTTGACCAATTATAAAAAAAAGTATCCGTGTTTATGATACCAAATAAAAAACATCAGATTAATTATAAAATATATTTTTATAATAAATTAATTTAAAGACATAACTACGAATATTATTCAATAAAAACTTGATCAAACGTGAATCACTTTTCGTGGTACGTAACCTATAGTTGTATTCTTTTTAAGACGGAGGTAGTATGTAGTAGGATCGGATACATCCACGCACGCATCTCCATCATCTTATAATTAATACAGTACATTATATATTGATCCTAGCTGTAATTATATATGTTAATTTGTGTCATGTCAGGGCACCATGGAGACCTTCACCATCATCCTAACAGTGACGCAGTTCTTCTACGTGCTCGCGATCCACGGGGGAAGTCACGGATCCGGCGTCCCGGTGGAGCGCCACGGCAACGTGGCATTATGAATGAAAGAAAAAGATAGACATGGCACGGATCTGAGGCAAGAGAGAATCGAAGGAAATAAATAAAGTTTAAGGGAAGGAACGAATGAACCATGGTGCTTTGCTTGTTTCTTTTGCATTGGCCACTTCATATTCATTATTCGTTTGCTGGATTAATTATTGTTTGAGTGCAATCGGAGAGAAAGTATATATGTGTTGACAATTTCAATTACAATATTCACATGGATGGAATCCACGATTGGTTTAATTTAGTTGGTTCCAGTACGATTGAGGAGTGTTTTATGCCTGAGCTTGAATTATCTTGCCGGATTTTCATTTTTTTTCAGTCATTGTCAAGATAAATCACATGAAAATTGGACCGAGACAAACAAAATTAACAAGCCACACACACGCGCAGATGCCAAATTTGGTGACCCAAAACCCCCACACGAATTTGCTGTGCAAAAACCCAAATCCATACACAAAACTCCTAGGAACAAAGTGGCAAAGTTCGGTCAAACAACCCATGCCCGGAACACCAAGTGTGTCCCACCTGTGCCTCACCCCTCCTCTGTTCTCATCTCCCATCACCCATCTCCAACAACGCACACCGCTATACCCCTCCCGTCCCCTGCCACCACCGTCCTCTCAACTGCCTCACTGCACCCCTCCCATTTCTGGACACGCTTAGACGCCGCACCGCCTCACTAGTCACCTCTCCCAAACAAAGTCTGCACAATAATCCCCTTCGCTCTTCGGCGCATAGCATTGCCTGTGCTCCCATCGCTGCCTCCCTCCACCACTAGCCCATTTTGAAGGTGTGCCCCCATTCAAAAAGTTCCTACTACCTTGGCCTAGTCTGAGGCGGCCGATTGGAGGTCCATGTTCCTTGGTCAGTTTAAGGTCGGTGCCCCTAAGTCCATCTATGTCGGTGGCATCCCTCAAATCTAGTTTTATAGGAGGCAGGATACAGAGGAGCCTGTGACAGAGGAGCCACGACTCGAGGAGCTTATGGTGAAGGAGGTAAAGGATCCCATGACGAATCTCATGCACTCTGTTCAGTCCCTGCCCCCCTCCTGATTCATCATCCCTATTTAATATTATTTGTTTTGACATTAGTAATTATGATAAGATTTTTTATGGTGCCAGAATGAAAGAGAAATGCACCGTCAATGAAAATACAAGTTGTTTCGATGGTATAAATACTTTCAAGAATTTTTTTAATTTGTCTTGATGGTACCTAAGTGTCAGGTAAATGCCTTTTCTAACGGCGCAGATCATTTTGTTTGTTGGTTTCCGACGACAGAGGTAGATTTCTAGATTTGTCGACTTTATATTTTCCTATCGGCTATATATTGACAAGGAAATAGCTTCTGACAAGGGCCATCAAAAAATTATTTATTTTCCTATCGCTCTATCTATGTCGGTTATTTCCTATTGGGTTGCTGTTAAGAAAAATGGTTTTTTATTTTCTTGTCAGTAAATCACTTTCCTCAGTCATAATTGCACCATCGGGGAAATTTTGGTTTCGAGTAGTGCTAGTTCTAAGTGTCATTTTGTGTTGAGAGACACTTAAAGTAGTTTATGTTCCTATTTTCTCCTTTGGTTGTACTATGAAGAGGGATATGAACGGGTAGCTTGACCTAGTTGAGTACAGTGAGTGGATATGGTCTACAATTGTGAAAGTTAGCACTAGGTAACTCAGATGAAGCCCAAGGATACAAGGAACCTAAATCCAAACACAAAGGATTTGAATTGGAAGAGTTTGGGGGTGTTTTATATGCATCGGAGCTCTTCAACAAGAACTAGGGTTTGTCGAACTCTGCCTTTGATGGATCATCATGCAAGCAAGGTGGTGGTATTGGTATTGTTATTGTTTTGTCTCAGGGGGCAAGTTTTGAGTTTGCTCTTCCAACTAAACCAGTGATTACCAACAACCAAGCGGAGTATGAGGCTATTCTTAAGGGACTTCAACTTCTTCATGAAGTAAAGGCCGAAGCAATCGAAGTATTTGGAGATTTGCAGTTAATTATTAATCAGTTGATCGGCCTATATGAGTGCAAAGAAGATACTTTGAAAGGATACTATGACGAGTGCCAAAAGTTGCTCAAAGAATTTCTTCATGTCTCTTTTCAACATATTCCGAGAGCACAAAACCAAGAGGCTAATCATCTAGCTCAAAGTGCATTAGGATATCGAGTGTTTCGAGAAGTCTTGAGTAGTGAAGCCTCGAATGAAGATTGGAGAGTCGAAATAGCCGACTACCTCAGAAATCCATCATAGAAAGTTACCAGAAAGCTAAGATATAAATCAACTAAGTATGTTTTACTAAATGATCAGTTGTGTTATAAAATAGTCGATGGAGTATTACTTAAATGCCTAAATTGAGAAGATGCTAAGGTGTTGATGGGTGAGGTGCATGAAGGGATATGTGGAGCTCTTCAATCGGCTTAAAAGATGAAGTGGATTATTCGTAGAACTGGATATTTCCAGCCAACAATATTAGAAGACTGTTTTGAATATTAAAAAGGGTGCTAGGATTGTCAATGTTTTGGTAATATCTAGAAATCGCCTGCATCGGCTATGAATCTAATAATCAAGCTATGGCCATTTCGAGGTTGGGGAATTGATTTAACTGGTTAGATTTTTCTGCCCTCAAGCAAATGACATAAGTTCATATTAGTAGCAACAGATTACTTCACTAAATGGGTTGAGACAATTCCTTTTAAGATGGTAACCTCAAAGAACATGGTTGATTTTGTCAAGGAGCACATTGTGTATCATTTTGGGATTCCTCAAACTATAACTACCGATTAGGGGACAATGTTCACATCAGAGGAGTTCAGAGATTTTGCTGTCAGTATGGGAATTAATTTACTAAATTCTTCTCCCTACTATGCTCAGGCTAATGGCCAGGTAGAGGCGTCCAATCAGATTATGATTAAGCTGATCAAGAAAAAGATTGAAGAATAGCCAAAGAAATGACATTCAACGCTTAATGAGGCACTATGGGCATATAGGATGGCCTATCATGGATCAATTAAAACGTTGCCTTATGAACTTGTGTATGGCCATAACGCGGTTCTTCCTTGGGAAGTTTAGATTGGACTTGAGTATACATTGCAAAATGATTTGTCGGTCGAAGTCTACAAGAATCTTATGATAGATGACCTAGAGGACTTGAGTTGTCTTCGGTTGAGTGCTCTTGAAAATATCAAAGCCAATAAACTAAGGATTGCAAAATATTACAATAAAAAGGTCAAGATTAAGCAATTTTCTGAAGGAGACTTGGTCTAGAAAGTGAAATTGCCGATCGGGTCGAAGGACATTAAATTTGGAAAATGGTCACCTAACTAGGAAGGACCTTATCGGATCACACGTTGTGCACCTGGTAATGCTTATATTTTGAAAACACTAAGAGGAGAGGAAGAATTTGACCAAGCAATCAATGGGAAATATCTAAAGAAATATTACCCTAGCATTTGGATTAATACTTAATATCCGGTTTGTTTGGTCATCAGCTCTAATAGTCGATATTAGAAAGGTATCACCTATAGTGCAAAAATAAACCTAAAGGAGTAAAAGCCGGTACGATGTATGTTGCCTATAGGAGCAAAGCAAACACGGATGAAGTGATGCATATAATACGAAGTATGAAACGAAGGAAAAACACTCAAGACGAGGAAATTGTTTGCTAAATATCATCTATTACAAGCAATGGGCCGAAAAACACCTTGCTTACTATATCATCGGCCAGGGTATTAAAGGCTATAGAGTTGGCGGTGCTAAAGAAGTCCTTGACCAAGCGCTCATGATCCCTAGGGTGCGCCGCATCTAGAAAACTATGGGGAAGAAGCCGAAGATTGTGGCCAGAGTGAGCTTATGTAGCAGCCAGCGCCACAGCAGCACCATGACGAACGCCATGAAGAGCGACCTCCCTGACATGGTTCAAGATGTCATGCAAGCAAACCACCGAAATGGTGCCCCTGGCATTAACAAATCCCACCGCATGATCCATAGCTGATCGAAGGCTTTTCAACTGAGCAGTTAGATCTACAAGATTTAAGGAAAGAATGATAAGAAATCTTGAAGGGAAAGTTAAGAAGAAGATAGAGAAATTATGGTAGACGTCTCACCTATGATTCTGGCTTCAGCCCTGACCAACCTTTCCCCCACTGGGCTAGCCTCAGGGGGTGATCGACCTTGAATCATGCCAAAGCTAATTCTACATGGGAGAGGCAGCTGGCTAGATTCTGGTCGGTCCGATCGATGGAGGCCAATAGATCATCATTATTGATCTGCCTCCTTAGATAGCGGGGGAGCTAGCGGTGAATTGGTGCTGAAGATGACCCAAGGGCTAAGCAGAGTCGGCCCTCTGCTCTAGAACAATGGGAGCACCCCAAGTTGCACCCTCTTGGTGATGAAGGCATTGGCGTGATGATGCAGATCTATTGAGGGCCTCCTTAGTAGACCTCTTGCTGTTCTCCATGATCTCAAACCTATGGAAAAGCAGGAACTATACTAAAGACGCAGAAGGTTTTAGACAAAGCATGTTGTTTTTAGATCCATAGCCGTGGCCCGTATATATAGCCCAGGAAGGCGAGAAGATAGATTTCATCGAGGGTCTGAAATTCAAATCAGATAACGACAAAGGCTACGATTGGCGTCAGGACAAAGCATGTTGGACTCTACAAAATGGGAAAGATTAGAGTCCAAGTTATCTTAAATTAGGAATGTTTTCTCTTCAGCCAAGAAATTGTAATGAGTCATTCTTAAGTAGGATTTATGTGTAGGTTCCGGGTATCAATATTGGATCTCGGCTATTGTAAAGGACACACAATCAATCAAATACAAGTTACTTACTTTTTTGGCCCTGGCCACCCCTTAGGAGTAGGAGTAGAGTAGATCTTGGTGAGTTCTTCAACAAGTATGGCTGCATCGATCCGGTCGACCTCCACTGCTTGTCTGTAAGTACCGTCATGGCTTATACTTCTGTTCGTACGGCTGCATTGATCCGGTCGACCTCCACTGCGACTTTGGTATCAGCTAGTTATTGACTCCTATCTAGTTCAAGTATGGCTGCATCGATCTGGTTTACCTCCACTGCTCGAACTAGATTAAGGTCAAGTTATCGGCTCTATCTAAGGGTGGCGTTCCTTCGTATAGATTCATTAAGTTACCGATATTGCTTATTGCTTCCATTATTTATTTAATTACAGCAATATCACTTCGTCTGATTGAGATTGATCTAGATTGGCCTTATATCTTTTTAACTCATCGTTTGTTAATCTAAATTTGATCTAATATGTACTTTAAATGATGAGTTATGTTTTATCAGCTGTTTTATGTCAATCTTGATCGTGCATAGTGTGCGGTTAAGGCATGTCTGATCTTGAGTAGATCTATTGGCTAGTGAAAACTGTTTCATGGCCCGTTATCATGGCCTATGTGATTCTGCCTCACACCCCACTGTTAGCACCGTGGAGTGGGGATCATTATTTGGTAGATCTATTTCTGATAGGGCATGACCTTAACTGTGCGATATGCCTGAATTAGCTGTTTTAGCCGATATTGAGTGATTTCACGAATAATTCACGTCACGAGACCATTGAAGTAAAGATAGGTTGAAAGATATGTTAGCCCCATGATCTTATTATTGTATTACGACCTGCATGATTCTGTCTCATGTCCCACTGATATTAGTAATAAGTTAGGGTCATCAAATCTATTGTTGTTTCTACGGCCTGCATGATTCTGCCTCATGCCCCACTAGTCATAGCGATACATGGGATCTAATATGTTCATTAGATTTATCTTTATTAAATGGTTAAATGATGATGAACTATTTCATTTACACAAAAGGGATTCAGTTACTTGCAGTCATTGGCTTAGCATAAACTAATCATTGTTGACATCCTCTTGCCATTGACTAATGTTTGTCTAAATAACAAGATCTATCCTGAGCGATAATTGATTTACTTTCCATAAGCTTTAATTGATTTATCTTTTTAAGTATGCTGTAATCGACTATTTAGTTGATTTCCTTCCATTTCAGCTCTTAGAGCCACACATTTGGGACTGTCTGACAAAACCGGCATGTTCTACCTTAAATTACTGATTAACTTTCTCTCCTTGTCAATTGTAGGGTCAAATTGACTGGCACGTCTCAGGAGGAGTGCGTAGGATTGATCATCCTTACGCTGAAACTAGGTGGATCTTAAGCACTATTGAGCAGACCCTTCTAGCTTGCTCGTGTGCCCTCGACATGGGACAAAATTTTGTGCCAACACTTTCTATCGACTGTTTGCTTAGCACGCCATACTTGAGATTTACCGGATGCCTGAGCCTGTTCTAACTCTCTATTCCTTAGATGTTGCACCCTTCTCTTCTGGCTTCTTGTCAAACCTCCTGGGCACCATTGGCCTTCCTGCTAAACATATTTTCTCTCATTGCCTTCTTCTTCATAATCAGTCCAGTCTTGATCAACAACTCTTTTTTGAAGCCGATTATGAACACTTTCATTTTTTAATCTCCGATCCATGTTATTATGATGATATGCATCTTGAGCATGGATAGACCGACAGTTGGCTTGATATTGCCTAAACTCCTGATACTGATAGCTGCACTCTAGATAGTTATTCCTGGTAGGCAACTTCAAACCTTCGTTCTAGCAATGTCTGAAGAAAGGATAATTCCAATGTGATTCAGCTTGCTTTCTTTCATACCTCTCTTTTTTCCTGTTGACGCTGGTATTCTTACTCTTCTAACCAACGCTGATAATCCTTTTCCTTCTGCCACTATCATTTATTCAATAGAATTCGAGATGCAACTCATGGCTTTGTTGCCCCATCTTTTGACATTTCTCCCTGCACATATTGGCTCTTTTGCTGGTCACGACGTCTTCTAATTTCTCTGTACTCATCAGCCAATATTTGCATCATAGGATCGACTGTTCTAGATTCTCTTGATTTAGTTGATGTCAGAACTTTAGTCTTTCCTTTGAGCAGCCTAGCATCGACCATGTTTTGATCTCCTAGGAAAGGATTATCATCAACTTTCATTTTCCGAGGCATATCAAATTTGAGTCTTCCTTGTTGAATAGCCCTCTGTATATGCTACCGGAAAATTCTACATTCATTAGTAGAATGAGAAGTAGTGTTATGGAACTTGTAGAACTTCTTATTCTTCAACTGATCAGGGAGCAACATAACATGATTATCAGGCAACTTGATCTGTCCCTTCTCAAGCAAGAAATCAAAGAGCTTGTCTGATTTTGTGACATCAAAGTCATAGCTCTCCTCGACTCTTCTTCCCCAAGGATTTGGGTACCATTACTGTCTTTTTACCCCAATTCTATTTAGCCATGGCAACCTCTTCTTCTTCATCTTCATAGCCATCATCGACTGAATATGGATTATAAGCTTCGGCCACTGTGGTACTCTTCTAGAATTAGGTATCTCTACGCACACTCTAGAATTGGCTATTGAGCACCGCCACTCATTGAGTGAATTGACCCAAGTTGTCAAATTCTTATCCCAGCAGTTTTTTTCCATGTTGGCAGCATCCCTTGAACGGCCAAAGCGGCTCGTTGATCATCAGCCAAATTTAATGAGAAGCACAAATTCCTAGTCTCTCAGAACCTTTGAAGAAACTTAGTGCCCGATTCGTTAGTTTTCTGCCTTATAGTTGTCAAATTGGTAATCTTCTTTTCTCCAGTCCTAGTATAAAAATATGTATGAAATTTCTTTTCTAGGTCAGCCCAGTTGGCAATGGAGTTGACTAATAGTGATGAAAACCAAGTAAAGGCTAGCCCTGATAGGGACAAGGAGAAGAAATGAACTCGATGGGCTTCTTCAACGGATGATTTGCCCAACTCTGTAAGATACCGACTGACATGTTCTATTGTGCTTGTGTTGTCTTGGCTAGTGAACTTAGCAAACTCCAGAAGCCTGTAATTTGTAGGAAGAGCGACCAAATCATACCATTCTAGATATGGGCGTTTGTACGAGAAGGTCAACCCTTTTGACTTTAGACCAAACTGATTCTTCATCATGTTGGTCACCTTTAGTAACAACTCATCAGCATGTGAATTTGGATTTCTCTACACTTGCTGACCCATCTGTGGATTGAAATCTCATGTGCCTTGATACCCTAGATTTAGAATCATATGAAGGGTGTTCTAATCTGTGCCATAATAATACCCCTATGAATCTCTATCTGTTGGGTCATTTGCTAGTTTGCTGCTTGAAGTCTCTGGTTATAGACATTAGGATCTATATCTCTATGGATCCTTTGAATTGATGGTGCTATTTTTTGAGCCAGACAACGATATATGGCCTAATGTGCAAAAATGAACCACCTGGTTCTAACCTTGCCCCGCCGGCTATTGCACATGATGCACTAACGATATAGGATTATACTGTATCTGATTTGTAGTAACACCTTGAGCTTGTTCAGATGAACTCTGAACTGCCTAGACGTCATCATTACCAGCTGGTACTACTTCTTGATAGCTGGTACCGGTTTGATTAGTCCCTTGAGTCGATGGATGTGAAATGTTGTAATAAGCCGGTCCAACCTAATCAACTAGAAACCCATGAAACACCTCTTTCATGGTGTTATGGAATGTGTTCAAGAAAACTTCATTATGGTTTCGATATGGCATCATGAACAGACTTGTTTACAACTTCCGTGAAGAAACGTCTATCTTTAGCCTCATCTGCATCTGTCTACCCATACAACAGAACTCTGGGTAGTGGATATTTCTAAACAATTGTATTGTCATGTGTTTTGGTGTAGAACAACAAACACTTGTTCTAAAATTCTTCTATAGCTTTACCAATGACACCTTTATCTCCATCAGATATGTCTTTGTAATGTACCATAAGGATGTTATTGTTGTTATAAACCACCATGATGATTGTGGGGTCCCACCGGGCGTACCAGAGCGTGTGTCGGCATGAAATTTCATCCCGTGCTGGGGCACACGAAGCAAGCCAGAAGGGTCCACTCGATGGAGCTGGAGATCCGCATAGCTTCAACATAGGGATTATGTCAACAAAATATGCTTGGTAGTCCACCAAGGGATATCCCATGAAGGTAGATTTGATCAGTGGAGGTGCGCGTGATAGAAATCGGATGGTGACACAAGGCGCAGAGACGGCAATTTAGACATGTTTGGGCCATCTGATCGACATAATACCCTACGTCCTGTGTCTTTGGTGTATTGTATTGAGATGTAGTAGCCTAGCGACTAGGGGACCCATGCCTCTCCTTATATACTCTAGAGGGGTAGGGTTACAAGGTAAGTATCCTATTTGGTACTGTACAATATCTTGCGGTGCACTGTCGACCAGTGCCGTGCATACCTTGATCTTGTGGGCCTAGGCCACCTCTGATGGTGCGGCCCATGTCTTGTCTTGTGGATACCAAGGGCCAAACCCCCATAGCTAGTCCCTGAGCCTGACAGTAGGTGACGTGGTCACATGGTTCTAGGGTCAGAAAGTAGAAGAAAGGTAGAAGATTGGCCGAGCGGGCAACCAGTCCACGAGTAGAGCCTCAAATCAAAAAACACACATTCACCGCAAGGTGAAGTGTGCCCACTTAGTCCCCAAGCCTACTAGAAGATGAAGAATTAATCTTGTAGCAGGGTCAAAGAAAAAAAGTCTAAAAGCCTACCGATGTCGTCTGACATGCGTGTATCAAGACCCTAGATGTGCTACCCAAGATCAGCACCCTAATCCGAATAGCATGGAGCAGCTTGATAGCACACCGATGAGACGTAGGAAGATCCAACCATCAAGGGAGTCCCCAGTGTAGCTGGCGATGTCCAAGCACCGAGGAGTCCCTAGCATAGCTGGCGATGTCTGAGCACCAAGGAGCCCCCGATGTAGCTGGCGATGTCCGAGCACCAAGGAGCCCCCGATGTAGCTGGCGATGTCCGAGCACCAAGGAGCCCTCGATGTAGCTGGCGATGTTCGAGCACTAAGGAGTTCCCTATGTAGTTGGTGATGTTCGAGCAGCTAAGGAGTCCCCAGCGTAGCGGGCGAGGTCCAAGCACCATGGAGTCCCCGACGTAGTCGGCGATGTCCTAGCACCGAGGAGTCCCCGGTGTAGCTAGCGAGGTCTGAGCATCAAGGAGTCCCTAGCGTAGCGGGTGATGTCCGAGCACCGAGGAGTCCCTAGTGTAGCTGGTGATGTCTGAGCACCAAGGAGTCCCTGGTGTAGCTAGCGATGTCTAAGCATTGAGGAGTCCTCGAGGTAGTTAGCGATGTCCAAGCACCGAGGTGCCCTGGTGTAGCTAGCGATGTCCGAGCACCAAGGAGTCCCTGATGTAGCGGGCGATGTCCAAGCACCAAGGAGTCCTCGACATAGCTGGCGATATCCAAGCTCCACCGAGGAGTCTTCGGTATAGCTAGCGATGTTCAAGCATCGAGGAGTCCCCGGTGTGGCTGGTGATGTCTGAACACCAAGGAGTCCCTAGCATAGCTGGCGATGTCCGAGCACTGAGGAGTCCTCGGCATAGCTAGCGATGTCCGAGCACCGAGGAGTCCCTGGCGTAGCTGGTGATGTCTGAACACTAAGGAGTCCTTGGTGTAGGTGGCGATGTTCGAGCACCGAGGAGTCCCCGACATAGCTGGCGATGTCCGCAAGGTGAAGTGAGGTGAAGTGTGCCCACTTAGTCCCCGAGCACAAAGAATCCGAGTGTCGAGGAGTAATCGATGTAGCTGGCGATGTCCGAGCACCGAGGAGTCCCCAGCGTATCCGGTGATGTCTGAGCACCGAGGTGCCCCTAACATAGCTAGTGATGAAGCATGAGTGATGAACAATCTAGTCAACTGGTCAGCGGCAAAGTGAGCATCGAGTAGAAGCGACCGACAAACAGTCCAGTCAACTTGTCGGCGACGAAGTCCATGAACCTAGCGGTCCGATCAGTTGATCAGTGGAGAAGTCTGAGCACTAGGTGGTCCGATCACCTAGAAGATGATCCTATAATACAAATATGTAGAACAGGTAGTACATAATGTAAAAATATATGAACTCCAGAGAAAAATCAGCAATGGCGATGAAATAGCGTATGCAGCTCGACGATCAATTGGTGTGAAGATGTATTTATGTTTAATATAAACTGCTCGACCAATTAGTGTGTAGCTGAGTCTCTAGCCCTCGCTAGCCCATTAACCATAACACAGAGTGCGAAGCCTATGTACGTGTAGGAAGAACAAAGTGTCGCTAAGGAGCCACTGCCGACCACCCAAAACACAGAGGGCAGACACTCGTGCACGTGTAGGGAGAAGCCAGAGATAGAGCTATCTCTGGGGACATCCGAGCATCAACATGACTGTTTGGGGGATCAGAAAATCATTTGGGGAGCAAATATGGAGAAAACAGCTCAGAGAAACATTATGGCGATATACGAAGATTGGAGAATATTTAGAAAAATATTAAAGCATGACTTAGCTTTAGACAGAACATCTGGTCGGTGGCGTATGGCGTTATCTGGTCGGTGTTGATGAAGTTGCTCGGCCCTTGAGCTTTATGGCCTGTCATCATGGTGGTGGTCATCATTGCGACATGGTGGGTGGTTGGAGTAAGCAGTCTAGGTGATCGCAGCTGTCGGAGTTGCCATGAGCAACATTGATCTTGAGATCCCATCTGGTTCACCATGGATCAGCATGCACACCCCCACAGTGGGCACCAATTGTCGATAAAAGATGCTCGGCAGTCCACCGAGAGGTATCCCACGAAGGTAGATTTGATCGGTGGAGATGCACATGATAGGAACCGGATGGTGACATAAGGCGCAGAGACAGCGATTTAGACAGGTTCGGGCCATCTGATCGACGTAATACCCTACGTCATGTGTCTTTGGTGTATTGTATTGAGATATGGTAGCCTAGCGACTATGGGACCCATGCCTCTCCTTATATACTCTGGAGGGGTAGGGTTACAAGGTAAGTATCCCATTTGGTACTATACAATATCTTGCGGTGTACGTCGACCAGTGCCGTGCATGCCTTGATCTTGTGGGCTGGGCCACCTCTGATGGTGCGGCCTATGTCTTGTCTTGTGGATACCGAAGGCCATACCCCCATAGATTATCAATCCTGCACACTCCTCTCAAGACGTGTCAGTCAATTTGACCTTGCAATTGACAAGGAGAGAAAGCTAATCAGTAATTTAAGGCAGAACATGCCGGTGTTGCCAGACAGTCCCAAATGTGCGGCTCTAAGAGCCAATATGGAAGGAAATCGACTAAATAGTCAATTCTAGCATACTCATAAGAATAAATCAGTTAAAGCTCATAGGGTTGTGAAAGAAAATCGGTTATCATTCAAGATGAATATCGTTATTTAGATAAACATTAGTCAATGGCAATAGGATGTCAACAATAATCAGTTTATGCTAAGTCAATGACTGCAAGTAACCAAATCCCTTTTTATATAAAAGAAGCAACTCATCATCATTTAACCATTTAATAGAGATAAATCTAATGAACATATTAGATCTCATCTATCGTTATGACCAGTGGGGCATGAGGCAGAATCATGCAGGCCGTAGAAATAGTGATAAATTCGATGAACCTAACTTATTACTAATATCAATGGGGCATGAGGTAGAATCATGCAGGCCATAATACAATAATAAGATCATGGGGCTAACACATCTTTCAACCTATCTTTACTTCAACGATCTCATGTCATGAACTGCATATGTGAAAACATTCGATATCGGCTAAAATAGCCGATTCAGGCATAGCGCACAGTTAAGGTCATGCCCTATCCAGAATAGATCTACCAAGTAATGATCTCCACTCCATGGTGCTAACAGTGGGGTATGAGGTAGAATCACACAGGCCATGATAATGGGCCATGGAACGATTCTCATTAGCTAATAGATCTATTCAAGACCAAACATGCCTTAACCGCACACTATGCAAGATCAAGATTGACATAAAACAGCCGATAAAACATAACTCATTATTTAAAGGTGTAGATTAGATCAGTTTAGATTAATAAACAATGGGTTAAATAGGATATAAGGCCAATCTAAATCAATCCCAATAGGGTAAAGTGATATTGCTGTAATTAAATAAATAATGAAAGCAATAAGCAATATCAGTAACTTAATGAATCTATCCGAAGAACGCCACCCTTAGATAGAGCCGATAACTTAACCTTAATCTAGTTCATGCAGTGCAGGTTGATCGGATCAATGCAGCTGTACTTGAACTAAATAAGAGATGATAACTAGCTTATACTAGAGTCACAGTGGAGGTCGACCGGATCGATGCAGCCATACGAGCAGAAGTATAAGCCATGTTGGTACTTACAAACAAGCCGGGGGTCGGCCGAACCGATGTAGCCCTGCTCAGTTGAAGAACTCGTCGAGATCTACTCTACTCCTACTCCTAAGGGGTGGCCGGAGCCAAAAAAAGTAACTTGTATTTGATTGATTATGTGTCCTCTTACAATAGCCGGGGTCCAATATTTATACCCAGAGCCTAAACATGAATCCTACTCGAGCATGACTCATTACAATCTTCGGCATAGAAGAAAACATTCTGAATTTAAGATAACTTGGACCCTAATCTTTCCCTTTTTGTAGAGTCTGATATGCAGTTTCCTAGCGCCAACTGTAGCTCATCATCGCTATCTGCTGACATCATCTAAAGAGATCCAATTCTAGAGTCGTATCTGAATCAGTTGATATCGATCCTTATGCAATCGATTCCTTGATTTGCACAATCTTGGAAGCCTTAGAATTCCCGCGTTCTTCTCCCAAATTTTGGTGTAAACAATAGCTTAGAAGAGTGAGCTTCCTCTAGAATTTGGTTTCTCAACTCCCTATCTTTAGGCACTACAAGTCGATCTTTAAACCACAGTACATCATTCTCATCCAACCGAAAATGCTTACTTTCTTCTTCTTTCATCTTTCTTTTGATATGGAATATACCAACATCAGTCTATTGGAGCTCAATGATCTTGGACTCAAGAGAACAACTAATATTGATATTGTGTAGGACTGCCGGATGCAATAAGTTGAAACCATCTTCCAACAAAGAATTACCATGATACTTTCGGCTTAAGGCATCAACAACCACATTGGCCTTCTCCGGATGATAATGCACTTCTAGATTATAATCATTGATCAATTCTAACCATCTGCGCTACCTCATGTTCAACTCAGGTTGAGTGAAAATGTACATAAGGCTTTTGTTATCAGTGTAGATGTGGCAAACATTACCAAGCAGGTAATGTCTCCAAATTTTTAGAGCATGGACAACTGTTGCAAGCTCTAAATCATGCATTGGATAGTTGACTTCATACTTTCTCAATTGGTGCAAGGCATAAGCAATGACTCATCCTTCCTGCATTAAAACACACCCTAAACTGGTACCTGAGGCATCACAAAATACATCAAATAGTTTTTTATGTCAGGCTATGCTAAAACATGAGTAGTAGTTAGCAAAGTCCATAAAGTGTGAAAAGCTGCTTCACACTCTAGTGTCCATACAAAGTTTTCATCCTTCTGAAGTAACCTCATCATGGGCTTGGATATCATGGAGAAATCTAGGATAAACCAACGATAGTATCCAGCTAAACCAAGAAAACTTTGAACCTCGTGAACTAAAGTGGGAGCTTTCCAATCCATCACTTCTTGTACTTTGGATGGGTCTATAGAAATTCCATCCTCAGATAATACATGACCTAGGAAAGGTACCTTCTTCAACCAAAATTCACATTTACTAAACTTTGCATACAACTTATGCTCTCTTAGTCTTGATAATACCACTCTCAAGTGCTCCTCATGCTCTTCTACCGTCTCAGAATAAATCAAGATATCATCGATGAACACAACCACGAACTTGTCAAGTTCAGGCATGAACACCGAGTTCATCAAATACATGAAATAGGCAGGAGCATTGGTCAATCCAAAGGACATGATCAAATACTCATAAAGGCCATACCTAGTGGAAAAAGCCATCTTAGGTACGTCTTCCTGCCTAATCTTGATTTGGTGATAACCTGACCTCAAATCAATCTTAGATAATACTTTTGATTTCACCAATTGATCAAATAAGATATCAATGTGAGGCAAAGGATATTTATTCTTGATAGTAACAGTATTGAGTGGTCGATAGTCCACACACATCCATAAAGACTTATCCTTCTTTTTCACAAATATAGCCAGACAACCCCATGGTGACGAACTAGGGCGAATGAGACCCTTTTCTAAGAGTTCTTGAAACTGGATCTTCAATTCTGCTAACTCATTAGGTGGCATTCTATATGGTCTTCAAGAAATGGGTGTGGTACCCGGTAACAATTCTATCTTGAATTCTATCTCTCTATCTGGTGGTAACCCCGACAATTCATCAGGAAAGACATCTAGAAATTCACATACTACTAGAATATTAGCAAGGGCCACAGGCTGGAAGCATTGGCCACATTATGGAGATCAAACTCCCTAGGAAGGGGTACTAGAAAAGCATCATTATTCTTGGGGTCCCTCAACATGATGGTTCTAGTCGAGGTATCGATAAGAACACCATGGTTCTTCATCCAATTCATACCCAAGATCACATCTATACCTAATCCCTGGTAATATCACTAAATTAGTAGTATACTCTCGTTCACTTATTTGGATATGTACATCTCTAACTATCTAATTGGTGGAAATGTTACTCCCGGTAGCACTTATACAATAGCCACCTTTGTCTACTACAAATATTTTCTGATCTTACTTGGATGCAAAAGTTGGACTCATGAATGAATGCGAAGCTCCAGAATCAAATAAAACGAATGCAGGATGATGATTCACAAGAAACATACCAGCTGTGATAACCTCACCAGAGGGAATCTCTTCCATGGTGGTATAGTGCACGTGTCCTTGATGTCCATTTGAGTTGCCTTGCTTTTGGTTGTTGTTCTTCTTGGGACAAGGGCAATTCCTTGACCAATGGCTAGTCTTTTTGTAGTTCTAGCATGGCATACTTCTAGGTGGAATGTTTGAGCTTCCTTGTCCATTGCTACCCTTTGGTAGGGCAATAGAGTAGGCCTTGCGGTACACTTTCTGGTTCTGATTGGTCTGTGCCTTCTTCTGAGGTGGCCTATACTTTGGAGTGGGAGGACAAAACTGAGGTCTCATAGCAGTAGGAGCTTTTGGCTGAGATACACCTACTTCATATGCTTTCTTGTGATTCTTAGATGTAGCATAGATATTATTATGATTCTCTTGAGTTAAAGCATCACTAACGAACTCATTGAAAGTAGCACATTTGCTGTTAGCTAGTGTCTTCATTAGCTTCAAGCTAAGCCCCCTCTTGAAACTAGCAATCTTCTTTGCATCAATATCCACAAACTCTATGGCATACCTTGACAAATTGTTAAAGGCATGCAGATACTCAGTTAGACTCTTGGTACCTTGCGTCAGCGTCATGAATTTTGTATGCTTCATACTCATCAGACCTAGGGGAATATAATGTCCCCTAAATGCAGCCTTAAATTGGTTCCAGGTGATTTGAGCATCCTCAGGCAAAGTGGATCGATGATGACTCCACCATATGCCTGTAGGTCTCTGCAGCTAGTGCAATGCATACTCTGTCTTTAGGTGCTCGGTGAGCCTTAATAGATGAAACTTCTGTTCAATTGTATTCAACCATTCATCTGCCTGCAATGGCTCTTCTGCTTCCTTAAAAATAGGAGGCTTGGTGTCAAGGAAGTCCTTAAAAGTGCTAAACTAGTTAGGTTTAGGTCCTTGGTGCTGGTCTCTTCCTCGTCCCTAGCCAACATTCTATGCGAGACCGTGCAACACTTCTCCCATGGAACGTTGGGTCTCCATGAGTTGGGCCATCATCTCTGCTGGTGTAGGATGCGGGGGTGGTGGAAGATCATCATCACCATTCCATCTGGTACCAGCCCCTCCATGAGTGCAAGCCATCTGCAAAGTTGCAACAAGTGATTATTGGATGATATCAAGAGATTGCAGAAGAATTGTATAATCATGCCATACTGTAATTACTGGAGAGAATTGTAAATTCATACAATAACATAGAGGCACAATAATTCATTTCTATAACATAACATCACCAAATGGATCACTTATCGTACTCGCAACGCGTTCCATACATGCCAATTTTTTCATGCCAAAACAAATGGAAATTCATTGAAAAGTACCATCACCACATGTAGTACATGCATAATTCCAATAACATCAAAAGGGTACATCATGAAATTGAGACCTACAACATGAGTTTGTTACATGAAGATTGAAGATAAAGAGCTACTACATCTAGCTAGCTACTATAGCTAAGCTACTCGAGGTGATCATTGTCAATGTCAGACACACCATCACTGTGGTCATCCTCAAAAGGCTCCACCTCTTCATCTTCAGGATCCTCCTCAACATCCATCTCCATGCCATCATCCTCAGCAATCAACACATTAGGAGCTTCTTCCACCACTGGAGCTAGAGGAATAATTGGGTTCACTATGTTGTTGAGGCGATGAACATCAATCTAAAGCTCCTCAATCTGGCGCATGAGTTCCCACTCCCTGTGATCGAACTCTGTTGCCTGTCTAGTGGCCTAGAACACAATCCTGATCCTAGCTACCTCCCTGGTTTCAGCAAGGCAAATGACATCGTCCCTCTCAGCATGGATGCCTTGTAATTCAGCCCTAGCTGCATCTCTTTCTCCAACAGCACGAACAAACTGCCCCCGATGAGCGTCTAAGGCTATCATATAATTACCTATTTCATTTTGGGTTGCTCTAACTAACCTTCAGTGCCTGCACACATGTCCTCGCAACCTGCGCTATGCAACCTATGCTCTTTGGAGCTCTTGCATACTATTGATGTAGCTATCTTGGCGTGAATAAAACATCTTCATGACTACATACATGGCACTCATTGCAGCATTACTACTTCCTGCTCTTTCATCCCTATCTCTGACTAAAGCATTACCACCTTGCTGGGTCCAAGTGGTATGTGATGCATCCACTCATGGGAAAGATCCAACAGGCCCATTTACAAGCTCATCGCCAAATTCCTGACAAATCTCACTAAGAACCACAAAAGCGACTACTTGGGCACCTTCCTAAGGGATCTGTCCATCTAACTCGATGCTCCATCCTTGTCACCGCGGATTGTCCACACGGGCTGCAACAGTGACCTACACGTCATACCACCTCTGTCCCTCAGTTACCACTTTGCTCCAAAAGTAGCGAGGTGGTTTAGCATACCCGACAGAGTTCAGCACCCTCCATAGTAAGGTGGGAGTCCCAAACAATGCCAAAAAGGTGTCACTAGCAACAGGGGCTCCTAGGGCTACCATCTATAGTAAAAGGTTACAAGTAAGTGAGACAATGCAATTATAGAAATGAGTTACTTAACAATAAGATCATTTAAGGGGAAACAATACAATAAATATGAAGGAATAATGCACCATGATGTATGCTCGTTCTGTACATCCTCACAAACTTAGAAAAATAAATCCTAATGACATACGCGGTGGCATAAATATGTTCTCTCAATATTATCGTAACTAGGCAAGCTACACATTTTGCTGTTAGTGTACCTATAGAAAATGCATTTCAGCCCAACCCAATAGTTATAAATACAGAAATGTAAATCTAGGCTCTAGGTTGCAACTAAATACTTCCATATATGTATATCCATACATATACTTCCATATCAAAGCTACCCGATGGCAGTTTATTACCCACAATTAAATACACACCATACACACATGCACCCATGCATATACGGCCGTATCAAAGCTAGCTCTCCCCGACAACATGCTCACAACTTGTGGTCTTGCCACTCATCAACTTACCTTCTTACCTTGGCGTAGAGGCATTTGATCCATACATTACCACTCAAGTGAGTGGCATCCATACAATAGCATGCCATATGGACGACAAAAGTAAAAACCCCCATGTTAGAACTTAAACAGCCACCTAAAAGTCCTTAAATGGGCATAAAGGAGATGACCACTAGCACATTTTAGATTTTTATAATATAAAACCTTTGTTTTAAATACACATATGACAAGTTTAATGTTGAACCTTGCTTCAATATCAGCTGTCACAGAACCGTCTAATTTATAAGAGCACAAGTACAGTAGCGATCACCGAAGCGATCAAACCGTCATACTTGAGCCCATATAAACCCGGTAGTCCGATGAAATCACGAAGGATCTGTTTACACCAAAATTTGGGAGAAGAGCGCGGAAACTCATAGGCTTACAAGATTGTGCCAATCAAGGAGTTGATTGCATAAGGATTGATATCAGCCGGTTCGGATGCGATACTAGGATCGGTTCTCTTTAAATGACGTCGATAGATAATGATGATGAGATATGATTGGCGTCGGGAAGATACATGCCGGACTCTACAAAAGGGGAAAGATTAGGGTCCAAGTTATCTTAAAATAGGAATGTCTTCTTCGTACAAAAAAATTGTACCGAGTCGTACTCAAGTAGGATTTGTTTTTAGGCTCTGGGTATAAATATCAAACCCCGGCTATTGTAAAAGACACAATCAATCAAATACAAGTTACTTACTTTTTTGGCTCTGGCCACCCCTTAGGAGTAGTAGAGTAGATCTCGGCGAGTTCTTCAGCAAGTACGGTTGCATCGATCCAGTCGACCTCCACTACTTGTCTGTAAGTACCGTCATGGCTTATACCTCTATTTGTATGGCTATATTGATCCGGTCGACCTCCACTGCGACTCTAGTATAAGTTAGTTATTGATTCTTGTCTAGTTCAAGTAAGGCTGCATCGATCCGGTCGACCTCCACTGCTCGAACTAGATTAAGGTCAAGTTATTGGCTCTATCTAAGGGTGGCGTTCCTTCAGATAGATTCATTAAGTTACCGATATTGCTTATTGCTTCCATTATGTATTTAATTACAGCAATATCACTTCATCCGATTGGGATTGATCTAGATTGGCCTTATATCTTGTTGTTTACACTAGAATTTGGAAGAAGGATCTCAGAAGCTCGAGCGCTCCCAAGATCATGTCAGCAAGGGATCAATTGCGTACAGATCAAAACCAGCTGGTTCGAATGCAATGCTAAAATTGTCTTTCTTTAGATAGCGCTAGTAGATAACGACAGAGGCTATGATCGGCGCTGGGACGAGACATGCTGGACTCTACAAAAAGGGAAAGATTAGAGTCCAAGTTATCTTAAATTAGGAATGTTTTCATTATGCCAAAGATTGTATTGAGTCGTACTCGAGCAAGGTTTGTTTTTAGGCTCCGGGTATAAATACCAAACCCCGGCTATTGTAAAAGAACAACAATCAATCAAATACAAAGTCAATTACTTTTTTCAACTCCGGCCACCCCTTAGGAGTAGGAGTAGAGTAGATCTTGGTGAGTTCTTCAGCGAGTATGGCTGCATCGATCCAGTCCATCTCCACTACTTGTCTGTAAGTACCATCATGGTTTATACCTTTGTTCGTATGGCTGCATCGATCCGGTCGACCCCCACTATGACTCTGGTATAGGCTAGTTATCGATTCTTGTCTAATTCAAGTATGGCCTGTGTGATTCTGCCTCACACCCCACGTCCTTCATGAATAGTTCTGACTCACCTATAGGTTTGTTGTGAACGATAGACTCGCCTATATGAGGTGAGATTCCTAGGGCCGGCAGGCCTTCCGATGCCGCATCTTCTTTTCTGGCCTCGTCGTCGGATTCTTCTAACACCTATAATGGAGACGACGCCCGGCGCTACCTTCATGAGTGGAGGATGGCTTAGAATTGCTATTCCAAGGCGACTTGGGAGAACGGCCAACTAGAAATTTGCTTTGGGGTTTCTCAGGCTGCCCTTCATGCGGCTGAGGAGGCCAGCGTCGTTCGAGCATGGCTAGCTGAGTCTGACGCCATGGTTGCGGGTAAGATAAATTCCAGGAATGCCTCATTCCAATTTCCATTATCTCTGTCTTGATAGTCCTTTGTTCCTATGACTGTCAGCCCTAACAGTGCAGTTAGAGTCCCTCCAATTGGCAGCGAATGTAGCCATAGATGTGTCAATGCACGGGGTTCCCATATTGATGCTCGTCTCCAAGACATCTTGGCCCGCATTCGAGAGATCGCCCTCCATGGTGTTCGTCATGGTGCAGCGGTGGCGCTGACCATGGTGCAAGTCCAAACTAGGTACGAGCTCTATGCCATGGAGACCGGTTTCCCAATGGGTGATGGCCCTGAGGAGCATGGAAGACCTGCTCAAAGAATTCACCACGGCCACGGAGGCCATAGTAGACATCACATTTGCTCAAGATGTAGTGAACAAGGTCTTTGATTAGTTTGTTCTTAGGGTAATCCATTGAACAAAGACCCCTATTCTTCTATGGATATGCTTCAATGCAATGCCTTCGTATATGATTACGAATCTTTCTTGCTCTTTTTGTTTTTTGCTCTATAGGCGATACACATCGTATCAGCTTTTACTGTCTTTAAAGATTTTTACTCTTTGAATGAGAGGCGATACCCTCCTAGTACTAGCTATTGGAGCTGAGAACGAATCGGCTATCAAATTTAGATGTTAGAATAACATCTCTTCATGCATTTTTCATTCCAAAGATCAAACGATCGATCAATCCAAGTCAAGCATCCTATTAAGCAAAACATAACTTCTCTTAAGAAATCCATTAACTCTGAATCACACTTACACTTTAATTTAGCATTCACATACGTCGGCCTAAACCTATTTCCAAGACACAATGTTTATTTTCCCTTAACTCAATGGCCGACGCGACGCCATGATTACTAATTAAAACAAACTTTTAGAGCCGGTTGCTTGAACCGGCTATTGGCCTTCATTATTAATCCTGATGAAGTCTCCTTCCCATGTTTTGCTAGAAAGGCATTTGAAGTCTCCTAATTCCCAAAACACTAGATCGGCTATTGCGACGCTCACAGACTCATCAGCATGAACCACCTCAACATCATCCCCATGCCATTGAATCAAACATTGATGCATGGTTGTTGGCATGCAACAGTTTGCGTGAATCTAGTCACGACCAAGGAGTAAACTGTATGAGCCTTTTCCATCGATGACAAAGAACATGGTGAGCAGAGTTTTACTCCCAATTGTTAACTCGACGTTTATTGCCCCCTGAGTCTTAGATGTATTCCCTTTGAAGTCTCTAAGCATCATGTCAGTGTCAAGCAAATCTCCTAGTCCCTTGCCAAGCTTACGAAAAGTAGTGTAAGGCATAAGATTGATAGAAGCACCTCTGTCCACTAACATTTTGTTCATCGGCTTCCCATCAACAAAACCTTTCATGTATAA
Organism: Miscanthus floridulus; assembly: GCF_019320115.1. Taxonomy (NCBI): domain Eukaryota; kingdom Viridiplantae; phylum Streptophyta; class Magnoliopsida; order Poales; family Poaceae; genus Miscanthus; species Miscanthus floridulus. The sequence goes on from NC_089585.1 coordinate 374,458, forward strand.
AGCCTTCAAGTGCCAATGTTTGACTGGCTTGTCAAATATCGCTTGGTGTGTAACCATCAACTTGGCAACCATCTCTTCATACTCTAATTCATCAAAGTCTGAGTAAACTTCCTGATCTACCAGAGCTCTAAATTCTGATGGCAACAGAAAAGCCATTTGGATATTAGCCGATGGTTGCTTCTTATCAGCTATTTGCTTGGTACACCACACTTGAGTTTTACCGGATGGCTGAGCTTGTTCCATCTCCTTATTCCTTAGGCAATGCACTCTTCTCTTCTGGCTTCTTGTTAAATCTCTGGGGCATCATTGGCCTTCCTGCCAAACATGTTCCCTCTGGTTATTTCCTTCTTCATGATCAGCCTAGTCTTGGTCAACAACTCTCTTTCCCAACCGATCATGAATACTTTTATTTTTTAAGCGCCAATCCATGTTATTATGATGATATGCATTCTGGGCATGGATAGACCAACGGTTGATTGAGATTGCCTAAATTCTCAATATTGATTACTGCATTCTAGACAGTTATGTCTGGTACACAATTTCAAACCTTCGTTCCAGCAGTATCTAAAGAAAGGACAATTGCAGTGCGATTCAACTTGCTTCCTTTCATACCTTTCTTCTTCCAGTTGACGTTGGTATTCTTGATCCTCTAACCATTACTGATGATCTTTTTCCTTCTACCGCCACCACTTATTCAATAGGATCCGAGATGTGACTCATGGCTTCATCGCCCCATCCTTTGATGTCCCCTCTACTCGTATTGGCTCTTCTGTTGATCATGATGTTTTTTAATCTCTCTGTATTCATCAGCCGATATTTGCATCTTGGGATCGACTGTTCTATCTTTTCTTGATTTGGTCAATGTTAGGACCTTAGTTTTTCCTTTGAATATCCCAACATCAACCATATTTTGATCTCCTAGGAAAGGATTATCATCAACTTTCATCTTCCAAGGCATATCGAACTTGAGTCTCCCTTGCTGAATAGCCCTCTATATATGCTGCTGGAAAATTCTGCACTCATTAGTGGAATGAGAAGTAGCACTATAGAACTTGCAGAACTTCTTATTCTTCAACTATTTAGGGGGCAATATAACATGATTGTCTGACAATTTGATCTGGCCCTTCTCAAGTAAAAAGTCAAAGAGCTTGTCTGATTTCATGACATCAAAGTCATAGCTCTTCTCGACTCCTCTTCCCCTAAGGATTTGGCACCATTACTATCTTCTTGCTCCAATTCCATTTAGCTACAGCAACCACCTCTTCTTCATCTTCATAGCCATCATCTACTGAGTATGGATCATAAGCTTCGGCTACGGTGGTATTCTTCTAGGATCGAGTGTCTCTACGCATACTCTGGAATTGGCTGTTGAGCGCTGCTACTCGTTGAACCAATTGACCCAAGTTGTCAAATTCTTATTCTAGCAGCTTTTCCTTCCACATTGGCAGCATTCCTTGGACAGCTAAAGCAGCTAGTTGATCATCGACCAAACTCAATGAGAAGCACAAATTCCTAGTCTCTCGAAATCTCTGAAGAAACTCAGTGTCTGATTCATTAGTCCTCTATCTCATGGTCATTAGATCGGTGATCTTCTTCTCTCCAATCCTAGTGTAAAAATATGTATGAAACTTCTTCTCTAAGTTAGCCCAATTAGCAATGGAGTTGACTGGTAGTGACGAGAACCAAGTGAAGGCTGACCCTGATAGGGATAAGGAGAAAAACGAACCCGATGGGCATCCTCAACTAATGCTTCACCCAATTGTGTAAGGTACCGACTGACATGTTCTATTGTGCTTATACTATCTTGACCAGTGAACTGGTGAACTCTAGGAGCCTGTAATTTGTAGGAAGAGCAACCAAATCATACCATTCTGGATATAGACGTTTATATGAAAAGGTCAGCCCCTTTGGCTTCAAACTAAATTGATTCTTCATCATCTCGATCACCTTCAGCAGCAACTCATCAGCTTGCGGATTTGGATTTCTTGATACTTGCTGATCCACCTATGGATTGAAATCTTGCGTGCCTTGATATCCTAGATTTGGCATCATGTGGAGGGTGTTATAATCCGTGCCATAGTGATAGCCTTGTGGAATCTCAATCTGTTAGGTCCTTTCTAGCTTGCTACTTGAAGCCTCTGATTATAAACATAAGGATCTATATCTCTATGGATCTTTTGAATTGATGGTGCTATTTTTTGAGCCGAATGACGGTATGTGGCCTGATGTGCCAAAATTGATCATCTGGTTCTGACTTTTGCCCCATTGGCTATTGTACAAGTTGTATTGACGGTCTAGGATTGTACGGTACCTGATTCATAGCAGTGCCTAGAGTTTGTTCAGATGAACCTTGAAGTGTCTGGACATCACCATTACCAGCTAGTACTGCTTCTTGATGGCTGGTACCGACTTGATTAGTCCCTTGAGTCGACGAATCTAGAATGTTGTAACAAGTCGATCCAACCTGACCAACTGGAATCCCATGAATCGGTCTCTATCATGGCGTTGTGAAATGCGTCAACGAAAGCTTCATTGCATCTTGATATGGCATCACGAATAGATTTATCAATGGCTTTTATAAAGAAACGTCTGTCTTTAGTTTCAACTATATATGTCTGCCCATGTAGTAGAACCCTTGGTAGTGGAAATTTCTGAATAATTATGCTATCACAGTGTTTTGGTGTTGGACAACAAATACTTCTTCTGAAATTCTTCTATATCCTTGTCAATGGTATCTTTATCCTCATCAGGTAGGTCTTCATAGTGTACCACAAAGATGTTATCGTTGTTGTGAGCCTCCATGATGATTGTGGGGGTCCCACTGGGCGTGCTAGAAACGTGTGTCGACATAGAATTTTCGCCTCCGTGCCGAGGACACACGTAGCAAGCCGGAAGGGTCCGCTCGATGGAGCAGATTCGCCTAGCTTCAGTGTAAGGGTGGTCGATCCTGCATAATCCTCCCGAGGCAGAATCTGCTCCACTCATGAAGGACGGAGACTATCGTTCACAACAAACCTATAGGCGAGTCAGAACTATTCATCATCACAAACAAGAAATGTCAATCTCACCTCATATATCGAAGACACTGGTTCATCAGCATATTCCCCTCCATGATTTCCTCCGCCACGTGCTTGCCTCAGTTGTCTTCGCTGGCCATGAGGGATGATTGGATCTATGAAAGAGAAAAGGAAAAACCGCTATAGGACTTCGGTAGGCGGAGAAGAACGAGGGAACAGTTACGAGTGGGGATGTATTTGAGGCCGAAACCACTAGCTAGTATTTAAAGACCTAAAGCGAAGAGGTGGACGCCCTCAGGACGTGTAAAAGGCAATGACAATTAATGGAAGGCGAAGCGCCACTTCACTAATGACGATGGGAACACGACGCTGAGCAACTGAAAGGTAGAAAATCAAAGGGTTCTCTTAGTGAAAGCCGTTGTTTTCAGACTTGATTGAACTAGAGGCCTAGATCGGCTGTATTAAATCGGCTCTTCAACCGAAGGAGGAGGCATGAGTAAACAATGGAGAATATGATCAGTTCTACATGAGGTACGCGATGAGATAAGTCTGGAACATCATGGGTCGCTCTCGGTATTTATAGTCAAATGGCATCAGCTCCCATGGGCTATTGACTTCTTTAGCTGATCTAGAGATGCTCTCGAAGACATACTTATGACGACCAAAAGGCGAAATAGCTGGTATGGTCACCTAATTAGGAGAAACCTTATCGGCTTAGGCGTTGCGTGCTTGGTATGTTTTGGAGACACTTGGAGAAGAAGAAGAATTCGGTAGAGCAATCGAATGGGGAATATTTGAAGGAATATTACCCTAACGTTTGGATTAGTATTTGATAACCAATTTGCTCGATTGACAGCTTTAACAGCCGATACCAGAAAGGTATCGTTTCTAATGCAAAGAAAACCTAGAAGGGTAAAAGTCGGTACAGAGTGTATTGCCCGTAGGAACAAAGCAAACACGGACAAAGTGATACATATATTATACAAGAGAAAAAGGAAAATCACTTGAGATAGAGATATTGTTTGCTAATATCACCTATTACAAACTATGGGCTAGAAAACACTTTGGCTATTATACCATCGGCCTAAGAAATAAGAGCTACAGAATCAGCGACACTAGAAAAATCCTCGATCAAGCCTTCATAATCCCTAGAGTGTGACATGGCTGGAAAACCATGGGGAAGGAATCGAAGCTCGTGGCCAGAGTGGACTTGCATAGAGACCAATGCCATAGCAACACCATGGCGAACGCCGTGCAAAGCAACCTCCCTGACGTGGTTCAGGATGTCATGCAGATGAACCACCAGAACGGTGCCTCTAGCATTGACGAATCCCATCGCATATTCCACAGCCATTCGAAGACTCTCCAGTTGAGCAGACAGATCTAAAGGATTCAAAGGGAAGATAATCAGAGTCTCGAAAATGAAATTGAAAAGAAGCGAGAGCTATGACAGGTATCTCACCCGTGATTCTGGCTTTGGCCTTGGCCAACCTATCCTCCACCAAATCAGCCATGGGAGGTGATCGACATTGAACCATGGCTAGGGCCGATTCTATGAGGGAGAGACATTTAGTGAGACTCTGGCCATGCTGATCGATGGAGGCAAGCAGATCATTGTTATCAATCCACCTCCTTTGGTGACAAGGGAGTTGGCGGCGAGTTGTCGACGAAGAAGGCCCTAAAGGCCGAACAAAGTTAGCCCTATCCCCCAAGGCAGTGGGGACATCACAAGATATACCCTCCTGATGACAAAGGCGCTGACGCGATGATGTAGATCTGATGAAGACCTTCTTAGGAACCTCTTGCTGTTCTCCATGATCTCTAACCTACAGAAAAGTGGGAACTATGCTAAGATTGCAAAAGGTTTGAGGTGAAGCAAGTTATTGTTAGATCCACTACCGAGGCCCATTTATATAGCCCAGGAAGGCGAGAAGATAGGCTTCACCAGGGGTGTGAGTTTGGAATCAGAAATGGAAGTGGAATGACACTCCAAAAGTTCAGGGGACGAATAACGAAGAGATAATAGACTCGAATTTATTACTTCCCTAAATTACAAAATATCGTGGGGTGGATGCATTGACCAGGGATTAACTCACTAGAACTTCTTTGGATTGAAGGGAGTCCGAATTTCCACAAGGCCAAAACTCATTATGAACCAAGTCGCATCGGTCCATCAATAAAGTTATATCCGAGAGGAAGAAAGGTCGCCTGCCTAACATATGCTCAACAGATTTCTCGGTAAATTAAGGAACTATGGGAAAGAAGCCCGAGGCTTTCTCGATGGGTGTTTGGAGGAATAACAAGGGGAAGGTGATTACACATTCTAGCCCTCGCAAACACTTGGATAGCCTTGCGAGCTTGGAGAGAAGACTCAGGTGATATCATAAGAATTCTTCTAACCGCAGTGACTGGTCTTCTTGCTCAACGAGGCACTAGGATAAGTAACGCAATCACCCTATGCACAAGATTCTTCTAGCCACTCAAAGGTCTTCATAACAAAAAGGCAGGCCATGGGGGGTCTGGCGGAACTAGAGGCACTTGAAAGAGTAGATGGAAACAAAGCATGGCTAAATTGTTGAGTTGCTCTTGCCAGAGTTGGATGGGCATTTTATAGCTGGCCTGAGAAAATGAATCCAAGTGCCCATGAAATAGTGATGCTCTTGTAGGAAGTTTTGAGGCATAGGCTCATGAATGGATGCAAGCGTCAACAAACAATGGGCCCTAGATCAAAGTTCTCTACCCATGACTGTGGACCAATCAGGGATGCAGACACGATAATTTTGGAATAAAATTACTTTTATCCCAAAATTAGGGGGATGTGTTTACACCAGAATTTGGAAGAAGGATCTCAAAAGCTCGAGCGCTACCAAGATCATGTCAGCAAGGCATCAATTGCGTACAGATCGAAACCAACTAGGTTGGATGCAGTGCTAGAATTGGCTTTCTTCAGATAGCGCCAACAGATAATGATAGAGGCTATGATCGGCGCTAGGACGAGACATGCTGGACTCTACAAAAAGGGAAAGATTAGAGTCCAAGTTATCTTAAATTAGGAATGTTTTCATTATGCCAAAGATTGTATTGAGTTGTACTCGAGCAAGGTTCATTTTTAGGCTCCAGGTATAAATACCAAACCCTGGCTATTGTAAAAGAACAACAATCAATCAAATACAAAGTCAATTACTTTTTTTGGCTCCGGCCACCCCTTAGGAGTATGAGTAGAGTAGATCTCGGTGAGTTTTTCAGCGAGTATGACTACATCGATATGGTCGACCTCCACTACTTGTCTGTAAGTACCGTCATGGTTTATACCTCTGTTCGTATGGCTACATCGATCCGGTTGACCCCCACTGTGACTCTAGTATAGGCTAGTTATCGATTCTTGTCTAATTCAAGTATGTCCTATGTGATTCTGCCTCACACCCCACTGCTTGAATTAGATCAAGGTCAAGTTATCGGCTCTACCTTAGTATGGCAGTCTTTGGTAGATTCATTAAGTTACCGATATTGCTTATTGCTTTCATTGTTTATCTAATTATAGCAATATCACTCTGCCCGATTGAGATTGATCTGGATCGGCCTTATATCTTGTTTAACTCATCATTTCCTAATCTAAAACTGATCTAATCTACATCTTAAGTGATGAGTTATGTTTTTATCGGCTGTTTTGCGTCAATCTTAATCGTGCATAGCGTGCGGTTAAGGCATGTCCGATCTTGAGTAGATCTATTAGTTAATGAAAACCGTTACATGGCCCATCATCACGGCTTGTGGGATTCTGCCTCTCACCCCACTATTGGCACTGTGGAGTGGGGATTATTAGTTAGTAGACCTATTCCTAAGAAGGCATGACCTTAACTGTGCGCTATGCCTGAATCGGCTGTTCAGTCGATATCAAATGCTTTCATGAATAGTTCACATTATGAGATCATTAAAGTAGAGATAAGTTGAAAGATGCGTTAGCCCCATGATCTTGTTATGGTATTACGGCCTGCATGATTCTGCCTCATGCCCCACTGATATTAGTAATGAGTTAGGGTCATCGAGTCTATTGATGTTTCTACGGCCTGCATGATTCTGCCTCATGCCCCATTGGTTATGGCGATAGATGAGATCTAATGTGTTCATTAGATTTACCTTTATTAAATGGTTAAGAGGTGTTGAGTTGTTTCTTTAAATAAAAGGAGTTTGGTTACTTGTAATCATTGGCTCAGTGTAAACCAATCATCATTGATATCTTATTGCCATTGATTAATATTTGCTTAAATAATATTTATTCAGAATGATAACCGATCCTTCTTATACAACCCCATGAGCTTTAATCGATTCATTCTTGTGAACATGATGGGATCGGCTATTTAGTCGATTTTCTCTCATATCGGCTCTCAGAGCCACACATTCGGGACTATCTGGCAACACCGGCACGTTCCGCCCTTAATTACTAATAACTTTCTCTCCTTATCAATTGCGGGTCAAATTGACTGGCACGTCTTGGGAGGATTACGCAGGATCGACCACCCTTGCGCTGAAGCCAGGCGGATCTGCTCCATTGAGCAGACATTTTTGGCTTGCTGCGCGTGTCCTCGGCATGGAGACAAAAATTCTGTGTTGACACTTGTTTAACCCATCGTTTGTTAATCTAAACTAATCTAATCTGCACTTTAAATGATATGTTATGTTTTATCGGCTATTTTATATCAATCTTGATCATGCATAGCGTGCGGTTAAGGCATGTCTGATCTTGAGTAGATCTATTGGCTAGTGAAACTGTTCCATGGCCTATTATCATGGCCTGTGTGATTCTGCCTCACACCCCACTATTAGCACCATAGAGTGGGGATCGTTATTTGGTAGATCTATTCCTGAGAGGGCACGACCTTAACTGTGCGCTATGCCTGAATTGGCGGTTTAGCCGATATCGAGTGCTTTCATGAATGGTTCACATCATGAGATCATTGAAGTAGGGATAGGTTGAAAGATGTGTTAGCCCCATGATCTTATTATTTTATTATGACCTGTATGATTCTGCCTCATGCCCCACTGATATTAGTGATAAGTTAGGGTCATCGAGTCTATTGTTGTTTCTACGGCCTGCAAGATTCTACCTCATGCCCTACTGGTCATAGCAATAGATGAGATCTAATATGTTCATTATATTTATCTTTATTAAATGGTTGAACGGTGATGAGTTGTTTTTTATATAAAAGGGGTTCGGTTACTTACGGTCATTGACTTAGCATAAATTAATAATTGTTGACATCCCTTTGCCATTGACTGATATTTGTCTAAATAATGATATTCATCCTAAACGATAACTGATTCTTCTTACACAACCCCATGAGCTTTAACTGCTTTATTCTTATGAATATGTTGGAATCGACTATTTAGTCGATCTCCTTTCGTATCGGCTCTCAGAGCCACACATTCGGGACTGTCTGGCAACACTGGCATGTTCTACCTTAAATTACTGATAAACTTTCTCTCCTTATCAATTGTAGGGTCAAATTGACTAGCATGTCTTAGGAGGAGTGCGTAGGATCAACCACCACTATGCTGAAGCTAGGCGGATCTCCAGCTCCATCGAGCGGACCCTTCTGGCTTGCTCATGTGCCCTTGGTGCGGGATGAAATTTCATGCTGACACACGTTTCTGGCATGCCCGATGGGACCCCACAATCATCATGGCAGTTCACAGCAACAATGACATCCTTATGGTACATTATGAAGATCTATCTGATAGAGATAAAAGTGTCATTAGCAAAGCTATAGAAGAATTTCAGAACAAGTATTTGTTGTCCTACACCAAAACATGCGATAACACAATTATTCAGAAATATCCACTACCAAGAGTTCTATTACACAGGCAGACAGATACAGTTGAAGCTGAAGACATGCGTTTCTTTATGAAAGTTGTAGACAAATCTATTCGTGATGCCATATCAAGCCATAATGAAGCTTTATTGGACACATTCCACAACGCCATGAAAGAGGCGGTTCATGGGTTTCCAGTTGGTCAAGTTGGGCCAGCTTATTACAACATTCCACATCCGGTGACCCAAGGGACTAATCAAGTTGGTACCAGCCATTAAGAAGTAGCACTAGCTGGTAATGATGATGTTCAGGCAGTTCATGGTTCATCTGAACAAGCTCAAGGAACTACTACAAATCAGATACAGTATAATCCTAGACCATCAGTACAGCATGTGCAATAGCCGGTGGGGCAAGGTTAGAACTAGGTGATTAATTTTGGCACATCAGGCCACATACCATCGTCAACTCAAAAAATAGCACCATCAATTCAAAGGATCTGTAGAGATATAGATCCTCATGTATACAATTAGAGACTTCAAGCAGCAAGCCAGCAAAGGACCCAGTAGGTAGAGATTCCACAAGGGCATGATTATGGCATAGATTATAACACCCTTCACATGATTCTGAATCTAGGGTATCGAGGCACATGGAATTTCAATCCACAGATGGGTCAGTAGGTGTAGAGAAATCCAAATTCACATGCTAACGAGTTGTTGCTAAAGGTGACCGAGATGATGAAGAATCAGTTCGGTCTGAAGCCAAAAGGGCTGACCTTCTCATACAAACGCCCATATCTAGAATGGTATGATTTGGTTGCTCTTCCCACAAATTATAGGCTCCCAAAGTTTGCTAAGTTCACTAGCCAAGACAGTACAAGCATGATAGAACATGTCAGTTGGTATCTTATACAGTTGGGTGAGGCATCAGTTGAGGAGGCCCATCGAGTTTATTTCTTCACCTTGTCCCTGTCAGGGCCAGCCTTCACTTGGTTGTTATCACTACCAGTCAAATCCATTGCTAACACTAACAGTCAATTCCATTGCTAATTGGGTTGACCTAGAGAAAAAATTTCATATATATTTTTATACTAGGACTAGAGAAAAGAAGATTACCAATCTAACAACTATAAGGCAAAAGACTAATGAATCAGGTATTCAGTTTCTTTAGAGGTTCTGAGAAACTAGGAACTTATGCTTCTCCTTAAACTTGGCTGATGATCAACTAGCTGCTTTAGCTGTTCAGGAAGTGCTACTAATGTGGAAAGAGAAACTGCTGGGACAAGAATTTGATAACTTGGGTCAATTGGCTCAACGAGTGGCAGCGCTCAAGAGCCAATTCTAGAGCATGCGTAGGGACACTCGATTCTAGAAGAGTACCATAGTGGCCGAAGCTTATAATCCATACTCAGTTGATGATGGCTATGCAGATGAAGAAGAAGAGGTTGTTGTGGTTGAATGAAATTGGGGCAAAAAGATAGTAAGGGTGCCAAATCCTTGGGGAAGAGGAGTCAAGGAGAGCTATAACTTTGATGTCATAAAATCAGACAAGCTCTTCGATTTCTTGCTTGAGAAGGGACAGATTAAGTTGCCCGATAATCATGTTATGTTGCCCCCTGATCAGTTGAAGAATAAGAAGTTCTACAAGTTCCATAACGCTACTTCTCATTCCACTAATGAATGCAGAATTTTCTAGCAGCATATACAAAGGGCTATTCAGTAAGGAAGGCTCAAATTTAATACGCCTCAGAAAAGAAAGTTGATGATAATCATTTCCTAGGAGATCAAAACATGGTTGACGCTAGGCTGATCAAAGGAAAGACTAAGGTCCTAACATCAACCAAATCAAGAGAAGCTAGAACAGTTAATCTCGAGGTGCAAATATCAACTGACGAGTACAAAGAAATTAGAAGATGTCACGACAAGGAAAAGAGCCAATATATGCAGGGCAAACATCAAAAGATGGGGCAACAAAGTCACAGGTTACATATCAAATTCTATTGAATAAATGGTAGTGATAGAAGGAAAAGGATTATCAGCGTTGGTTAAAGGATCGAGAATACCAGCACAACTAGAAAAAGAGAGGTATGAAAGGAAACAAGCTGAATCACATTGGAATTATCCTTTCTTCAGACATTGCTGGAATAAAGGTTTGAAGTTGCCTACCAGACATGACTGCCCAGAATACAACAATCAATATTGGGAGTTTAGGCAATCTCAAACCAACCACTGGTCTATCCATGCTCAAGATGCATATCATCATAATAACATGAATCAGCACTTAAAAAATAAAAGTGTTCATGATTGGCTTGGAAAACGAGTTGTTGACCAAGACTGGGCTGATTATGAAGAAGAAGACAATGAAAGATAATATGTTTGGCAGAAAGGCCAATGGTGTCTAGGAGGTTTGACAAGAAGCCAGAAGAGAAGGGCGCAACGCCTAAGGAATAAAGAGTTGGAACAGGCTTAGGCATCCAGAAAACCTCAAGTATGGCGTGCTAAGCAAATAGCTAATAGAAAGCAACCATCCGCTAATATTCAAATGGTTTTTCTGTTGCCATCAAAATTCAGAGCTCCGACAGATTAAGAAGTTTATTTGGATTTTGATGAATATGAGTATGAGGAGATAGCTGCTAAGTTGATGGTTGTACAACAAGCAATATTTGATAAACCAGTCAAGCATCAGCACCTAAAGACTTTATATATGAAAGGTTTTGTTGATGGGAAGCCGATGGACACAATGTTGGTGGACGGAGGTGCTTCTATCAATCTCATGCCTTACACCACTTTTCATAAACTTGGCAAGGGACCAGGAGATCTGATGGAGACTGACATGATGCTTAAGGATTTTGGAGGTAATGCGTCTAAGACCCGGGGGGCAATAAATGGCGAGCTAACAATCAGGAGTAAGGCTCTACTCACCACATTCTTCGTCATCGATGGAAAAGGGTCATACAGTTTGCTCCTTGGTCATGATTGGATTCATGCGAACTGTTGTGTACCATCGACCATGCATCAGTGTTTGATTCAATGGCATGGAGATGATGTCGAGTTGGTTCACGCTGATGAATCTGTGAGCATCGCAACAGCCGATCCAGTCTTTTGGGAACTAGAAGACTTCGAATGCTTTTCTAGCAAGTTATGAGAAGGAGGCTTCATTAAAATCAGTAATGAAAGACAACAGCCGATGCAAGCAATCAGCTCTGAAAGTTTATTTTAATTAATAGTCATGGCTTTCCATCGGTCATTGGATTAAGGGAAATAAGCATTGGTTCTGAGTATGGATTTAGGACGACATGTATGAACACTAAATGGGATCGTAAGTGTGATTCAGAGTTGATAGATTTCTTAAAGGAGTTATGTTTCGCTTAATGGGATGCTTGACCTGGGTTGATCAATCATTTAACCTTTGGTATGAAAAAGTTCTACAACAAAATATTTAAGGGGATGTTATCCTAGCATTTTATCAACACTTGATAGCCAATTTGTTTAGTCATCGGCTCTAATAGCCAGTACCAGAAAGGTATCGCCTCTAGTTCAAAAAATGAAAAATCTTCAAAGACATAAAAGCCGATGCGATATGTATCGCCTCCAGAGCAAGAAGTAAAAACAAAAATAGTCATACACAAGGGTATTGCACTGAGATATATTCATAAAAGAACAGGAGTCTTTGTTCATCGGTTTACCCTAAGTACAAGTTAATCGAAGACCTTGTTCACCACATCTTGAGCAGATGTGATGTCCACAATGGCCTCCGCCACGATGACAAAACTCCTCAAGCAAGTCCTCATGCTCCTCGGGACCATTGCACATTGGGAAACCAGTCTCAATGGCATGGAGCTCATACCCAGTCTAGACTTGCGCCGTGGTCAGCGCCACCACCGCACCATGATGAACGCCATGGAGGGCGATCTCTTGAACGTGGGCTGGAATGTCATTGAGGCGAGCATTGATGGGGGAGCCCTGGGCATTGACGACATCCATGACCACATTCACCGCCAGTTGGAGAGACTCCAACTGCACTATCAGGGCTGATGATTGTAGAAACGAGAGAGTTGTCAACATAAAAGACAATGGAAATCAGAGTAAAGTGTTCCTGGAATTCATCTTACCCACCACCATGGTGTCAGACTCAGCTAGCCACACTCGAACAGCGCTAGCCTCTTCCTCAGCTGCATGAAGAGCGGCCTAAGAAACCCCCAGGCGGATCTTAAGCTGGCCATTCTCTAGAGTCGCCTTAGAATTGCAGTTTTGAGCTGCCCTCCACTCTCGTAGAAAATGCCGAGCGTTGTCGCTGTCGTACAAGTCAGAGGAGTCTGACAATGAGGCCGGCGTAGAAGATACAGCATCAGAGGGCTCGCTAGCCTTGGGGAGAGGATGAAGACTGTCATTCACAATAAACCTATAGGTGAGTCAGAATAGTTCATCATCATAAACAAGAAATGTCAATCTCACCTCATGCGTCGGAGATGCTGGTTCATTGGCATGTTCTCCTCTGGGATCTCCTTCACCGCATGCTGGCCTCTGTTGTCCTTGCCGGCCATGAAGGATGATTGGATCTATGAAAGGGAGAAAGAAAACTGCTATAGGGTTTCGGTAGGCGGAGGAGAGCAAAGGAACAGTTGTGAGTGGAGATGTGTTCAAGGCCAAAGCCCTCGGATGGTATTTGAAGACATGAAGCGAAGAGGTGGACGTCTCAGGACACGCAAAAGGCAACCACAATTAATAGAAGATAAAGCACCACTTCACCAATGCCGAAGAGAGTACGGCGCTGGGTGATTAAGGATAGAAGATTGAAGGGTTTGCTTAATGAAAGCTGTGTTTTTAGACTTAATTGGATTAAGATTAGAAGTCTAGGATCGACTGTATCAAATCGGCTCTTTAGCCAAAACAAAAAGTACAATTGAATGACGGAGAGTATGATCAATTCTATAGAAGATACATGTTAACATACAGATTGTAAGGCTAGAACATCCTGGATTGCGTTCAGTACTTCTAGCCGAGTAGCATCAGCTTCTACAATTTGTTGCTTATCTTCTTCGATTAATCTAGGAATGTCCTCAAGGCTGCTACAGATGACCCTACCTTCTCTAACTTTGGCCAGTAGTTCTTGTTTCTTCTATTTCATGGCATCAGGTATTTGGGCCAGGGTGGACTTGCGATGATCAATGGCAGCCTTTACGTTTTCTAGCTCCCTCTTAAGTTTTGCATGCTTGATTTCTAGTTGGGACAATTCTAGATTGGTCCTGAGGGAGGAGTTCTTCAGATCATCAATCAACTATGTCAGCTCTTTAGCCTCTTGCTTATTGAAGTTCCTCTTGGCCAGTAAAGTATCACAATCGGAGAGATTCCTCTAAGCCTTTTTCACCTTCAAGGCCTGAACCTCAAAGATGGATAAAGATGATAAGACTTTGGAGAGAACTAGGGATGGATTGTTTTTGATGGCTGAGAGGACTCTCAGCATTGAATTGGTGTCTTGGACCAAATTGGCTATATTCTTCTCGAACATTGGCAATGCATCTCTTAGCCGATTTCTAGTCTCCTCTGACAAAGCTTCCTTGGATGAGGTGGCCGACGAACTAACTTCATCTTCATCCAAATATTCCCCAAGACTGAATGAATAGCTCAAAGCTAGGAGATCGAGTGCCTATATATAAATCTTGATTAGAAGGTTTTGATCAGTTCATGACAAAATGGATGGCGAAGTGGATACAATACCTTTTCTATGATAGCCTCCATCTGAAGAGAAGGGATGACTGATGATGCACCAGTAATGACTGGTTGAATTGGCTCTAAACTTTCAATATTGGTATCTACATGTATCAAGGAAAATTTTTAGTTCATAATCATTGTAGAAGGATAAAAGGGATGTATGATTTTCTTACCATCAGTTGTATGTCAAACTGGGGAATCAACAGTCTAAGTGTCGACAACAACCGGATCACCTTCAACACCAATAGGATCACTGAGTGGACTATCAGGCTCCTACCCTTGCGTAGGTGTTTCCTTAGGAAGTATCTAGCGTGATAAGAAGTCAGACAGAGGATAAAAAACTAAATAAATCAAAAGTTAGAGAAAATACTCTAACAAGCAGCAAGAAGGGAACTCACATTTTCTGCTATTGTGGAAGCATTGGTCATTTCAACCAAAATTGGCTCCTTTTGAGGATCAGCCGATAGGGGCTCAGTTGGTGTTGAGTCGAATGCCTGGGATAGCAGTTCCATAGATTGGGACGCAATACTTGATAACTATAAAGGAATGGCATCAGAAAGGTGAACATCAGTTCAAGAAGGAGATGAATTGTTTACCTAAGCAGTTGATGGCCTCGTTCTGGGGAGTCTCTTTGTAGTAGTAGTTTTCTGGGTTGTCCCTTGAGCTATCTTGTGCTTTGAAGATTGATACATCACGATAGCAGAGGAAGCATGAGTTTTCTTTAATTTTTTTAGTGAAGGCGCAACCGATCCCATTCTTGAAACCGGGCACGGTGGCTGGTAATCTATAGGACACCCCTTCCTATCCAAGCTCAGAGGATCAAATTCAACATCCTGAAAAGATCGATTAGAATAGTTGGTAGAGGAATCCATCGAGCAGTTTTCTTAAACAGAAAAAGCAAATCACCTCTCTGTCAGAAGCAAATTCTCCATCTTGGGCTATACACAAAGGATGGACCGATCCATAGAAGAGATGGGAGCGCCATTCTTGCCACCAAGAGTCGAAGAGAGTGGAAGAGAGGTTGACTCTAATCCAATCATGCAAACAGAGGGAAGGAAGATCTGATCCTAGTTGAAAAACTCTAGAGGCTTCTAGTACTTCACTGATATCCTCTCATGGCTTCAGTATGTTCTTAAAAAATAGCTGAGGAGGCAATTGACCAAAACCAAACTAACAAGCTACAAAGGATGGGTTGTAAAACTCATAAGTTGAAAGGTTGCCTGGAATGAAAGAGCATGTAGTCATTTTGCCACGGCCATGATGAAACTCGGCTAGAAGAACATAGGGCTTGATGAAGGAATTGAAGATTGTGGCCGCCTCATCGTCCGAATAGCCTGACTCAAATCAAAACTTGAATGGGAAGATCAGCTCATCATTCTCATCATTATATGGTAGCCAAGTTAGGATGTCTACATCAAACCCTCTATAGAACTTCTTAAAGAGATGGCCAATATCAAAATCAATTGTTATGGCCGATGTAGCCTCACCATGCTTCATGCACTACTGAGTTCTTCTTTCTTCACCTCTATATTCCTCATCAAAGGTGGAAGAAGGGAAGCTCAAGCTTTTGAGATCAGACCTCACAAACTTATGCATATATAGGTTAAGCCATAGTTGTATTAACCACCAAGGGCCACTAACAGTATGCGCTGGTTCATTCTTTAGTAATTGGTTGCCTAATGCTAGGTGCTCCACCATGAGTTTGTGATTGTAGGTTGGACCACAAGATGACCCATAGAAAATGAATCTTTCTAGCCACATGTTTAGAAAGGCCATGTATTCCCTTTTGCTAATAGTTGATCCATCTCCAACATGGTTTAGAATGTAACTGGCCCATCTTGTGTAGTCTGCTATTTTGGCCAATTTCTTGGAGCCAGCACTCAAGTACTCGTAAGGCTGCTTTGATCCTATAATTCTAAGGCCGGTCAACATGTAAACATCAGCTAGAGTGATGGCCATTGGGCCACAACCAAATACAAAGGCATTCAGGGCATTGGACCAGAAATAAGATGTAGAAATCAGGAGTGAATCATTCCTCTCCATCCCAGACAATGAGAGGGTCAAACATTGGTTCAGATCATAAAGCTCCCAATCTCTACCCTTTTTCTCAGACACCCTATGAAACCAATTTCTCTATCCCTTAGGCATCTTTAGCCAATTTCTAAAGAGAGTTTTGGTATTCCAAGAGGACAAATCCACTCCAGATTGTTTAAAGGGGATTTAGTCGGTTTCTTGACGGATGAAATCAGATGGATCAGGATCACCATAGGCCCAAGAAAATAGATATTGGAGGCAACAGCTGATGGAATCAAGATTTCATTCCTCATTTCCTAAGAAATCAGACGAAATAAGTTTGAGGAGAAAAGAAATAAAAAGGTAGCGGCCGATGATTGGAGAGTAGAAACTTGGAGACATACCATAGGGACATGGTCGATGGTCGCCATTGCAGCCGAAATAGGTTTGAATCTGGTGAGGATTGCTTGGATGACGGTTGTTAGAATAGGTGATTTGCTAGGGTTTGAGGCCTTGGTGATGATGGCGTCGGCTGGTTCAAGAAAGAAGGAGAAAGTAAACAGGTCGAGTGAGTTGGAAGAGATACTGTTAGGGTGTTATATAAAACTCAGGCCAAGAAGTCTCAGGATAAAACAGTTGCAGCGTGGTAAACCAATGGACCAGAATTTTAAAATAAAATCATTTTATCCCAAAATTAGGGGCATGTGTTTACACCAAAATTTAGGAGAAGAGCACAGGAACTCGTAGGCTTCCAAGATTGTGCCAATCAAGGAGTCGATTGCATAAGGATTGATATCAGCCGGTTTGGATGCGATAGTGGGATTGATTCTCTTTGAATGACGTCAGTAGATAACAATGATGCGATATGATTGGCATCGGGAAGATACATGTCGGACTCTACAAATGGGGAAATATTAGGCTCCAAGTTATCTTAAAATAGGAATGTTTTCTTCATACCAAAAATTGTACCGAGTCGTACTCAAGTTGGATTCGTTTTAGGCTCCGGGTATAAATATCAAACCCCGGCTATTGTAAAAGACACACAATCAATCAAATATAAGTTACTTACTTTTTTGGCTCCAGCCACCCCTTAGGAGTAGGAGTAGAGTAGATCTCGGCGAGTTCTTCAGCAAGTATGGTTGCATCGATCCGATCAACCTCCACTGCTTGTTTGTAAGTACCATCATGGCTTATACCTCTGCATCGATCTGGCCAACCTCTATGACTCTGGTATAAGTTAGTTATCAATTCTTATCTAGTTCAAGTAAGGCGCCATCGATCCGATCGACCTCCGAGATTAAGGTTAAGTTATCGGCTCTATCTAAGGGTGGCATTCCTTCGGATAGATTCATTAAATTACCGATATTGCTTATTGCTTCCATTATTTATTTAATTATATTAATATCACTTCGCCTGATTGGGATTGATCTGGATTGGCCTTATATCTTGTTTAACCCATCATTTGTTAATCTAAACTGATCTAATCTGCACTTTAAATGATGAGTTATGTTTTATCGGTTGTTTTATATAAATCTTGATCGTACATAGCATGCGGTTAAGGCATGTCTGATCTTGAGTAGATCTATTGGCTAGCAAAACTATTCCATGGCCCGTTATCATGGCCTGTGTGATTCTGCCTCACACCCCACTGTTAGCACCATGGAGTGGGGGTCATTATTTAGTAGATTTATTCCTGAGAGGGCATGACCTTAACTATGTGCTATGCCTAAATCGGCTATTTAGCCAATATCGAGTGCTTTCACAAACAGTTCACATCAGGAGATCGTTGAAGTAGGGATAGGTTGAAAGATGTGTTAGCCCCATGATCTTATTATTGTATTACGCCATGCATGATTCTGCCTCATGCCCCACTGATATTAGTGATAAGTTAGGGTCGTTGACTCTATTGTTGTTTCTACGGCCTACATGATTCTGTCTCATGCCCTACTAGGCATAGCGATAGATGAGATCTAATATGTTCATTAGATTTATCTTTATTAAATGGTTGAATGGTGATGAGCTGTTTCTTTTATATAAAAGGGGTTCGGTTACTTGCAGTCATTGGCTTAGCATAAATTAATCATTGTTGACATCCCTTTGCTATTGACCGATATTTGTCTAAATAATGATATTCATCCCAAACGATAACCGATTCTTCTTACACAACCCCATGAGCTTTAACTGCTTTATTCTTATGAATATGCCGAAATTGACTATTTAGTCGATATCCTTTCATATCGGCTCTCAGAGCCACACATTCAGGACTATCTGGCAACACAGGCACATTCTGCCTTAAATTACTGATAAACTTTCTCTCCTTATTAATTGTAGGGTCAAATTGACTAGCATGTCTCGGGAGAAGTGCATAGGATCGACCACCCCTATGCTAAAGCTAGGCAGATCTCTAGCTCCATCGAGCAAACCCTTCTGGCTTGCTCATGTGCCCTCGGCGCGGGATGAAATTTCATGTCGACACACATTTCTGGCATGCCCGGTGGGACCCCACAATCATCATGGTGGTTCACAACAACAACGACATCCTTATGGTACATTATAAAGATCTACCTGATGGAGATAAATGTGTCATCAACAAAGCTATAGAAGAATTTTAGAACAAGTGTTTGTTGTCCTACACCAAAACACACGACAACATAATTGTTCAAAAATATCCACTATCAAGAGTTCTATTACACGGGCAGACAGATATAGTTGAAGCTAAAGACATGTGTTTCTTTGTAGAAGTTGTAGATAAATCTGTTCGTGATGCCATATCAAGCCACAATAAAGCTTTCTTGGACACATTCCACAACGCCATGAAAGAGGCAGTTCATGGGTTTCCAGTTGGTCAAGTTGGGCCAGCTTATTACAACATTCCACATCTGGTGACCTAAGGGACTAATCAAGTCGGTACCAGCCATCAAGAAGCAGCACTAGCTAGTAATGATGATGTCTAGGTAGTTTAGGGTTCATCTGAACAAGCTCAAGGAACTACTACGAATCAGATATAGTATAATCCTGTACCGTCAGTACAGCATGTGCAATAGCCGATGGGGCAAGGTTAGAACCAGGTGATCAATTTTGGCACATCAGGCCACATACTGGCGTCAGCTCAAAAAATAGCACCATCAATTCAAAAGATCCGTAGAGATATAGATCCTCATGTCTATAATCAGAGACTTCAAGCAGTAAGCCTACAAAGAACCCAGCAGATAGAGATCCCACAAATGTATCATTATCGCACAGATTATAACACCCTTCACATGATTCCAAATCCAGGGTATCAAGGCACACGGATGGGTCAACAGGTGCAGGGAAATCCAAATTCACATGCTGATGAGTTGTTGCTAAAGGTGACCGAGATGATGAAGAATTAGTTCGGTCTAAAGCCAAAAGGGCTGACCTTCTCGTACAAACGCCCATATCCAGAGTGGTATGATTTGGTTGCTCTTCCCACAAATTACAGGCTCCTAGAGTTTGCTAAGTTCACTGGCCAAGACAGTACAAGCACGATAGAACATGTTAGTCAGTTAAATTACTGATAAACTTTCTCTCCTTGTCAATTGTAGGGTCAAATTGACTGACATGTCTCGAGAGAAGTGCGCAGGATCGACTACCCATGTACTGAAGCTAGGCGGATCTCTACCTCCATCGAGCAGACCCTTCTAGCTTGCTCGTGTGCCCTCAGCATGGGACGAAATTTCATGCCTATAGGATCTCAAACAACCAACATACAAACCAAGATCATACATGATTCAACATAACCAGTCACATGTTACATCATAGTTCACAAATATCTCACATACATCGGAGTTCACAGAGTTATTATAAACCAAGTTTAAAAGTAGCGGAAGCAAAGTAGTTTGACATCAACATCACACATAGTTTAATACAAAGCTAGTTTCATAGTCATCTCCAACCACAAGCATAAGGGTGAGATGAAATATAGAATGGCCATGCCCATGGTCCTATTCCTCATCCACTACTAGAGCAAAGCAGTTCTTGCAGTAGCTGTGATACATAACATTATCTGCAACAATGAGAATAAAACCCTGAGTACGAGAAGGTACTCAGCTAGACTTACCCGTCATCTATTAAAATACTAAGACACCAAGGAGTATGCAAGGCTTCTATCAGTAGAGCTGGTAGACTTTATTTGCATAAAAGCATAAGTTGTTCAATATCTTTCAAACTGTGAATCACCAGTTATTAATCCTATCTCATACTACATTAGCACTATCCTATGCCAAACATGTTGGTACCATTAAGTCATCACAATAATAACCATATCTAGTTGAGTTCTTGCATAATCTCATAACCAACACTTCCATCAATTACTACGATGAAGCGTAATCCTATCAAGTTGTCACTATCCGAGAAAGACGGCAATTCGAATCGATTCCTGCCCAGCTAAGGAATTATTCCTAACACACACCCATACTTCCCCTATTAGGGTTGCATTAGGTCACCTTTGGGACAACTCAAGTATAATCGCTGGTAAGACCAGTGCCGCACCCTCAAAGATACAACAAATCTGTCAGGAGGCTCAGGACTCTAACCCACCCTTAGGCTTACACCATTGGCTCTCCGCACATCCTTACTACCTCTAGGGTGTGCACTTTAACTGCTCGTGTCCCTGGCCTGAGTTGAGTTACTTGGCTTCACTGTCGGAATGACTTATCCAGCCAACTATGTGAGAGGCATGCGTTCAACATGACAAGATGACCTCCAACGACCGGTCCTTAAATGACATAGACAGAATCACTATGATTACCACAACATAAGACTCCACCTATTCTCCAATTATTCAACATCACCAGGTTATGTTCCATGATAGCACAATATAGCCAACCATGATCAAGTTATAACCTATAGGTCGCTGGTGATAGGAAAATCACCCGACTTCTACTGGTCTAAGCATAGCTAAGCATAATAAGCATTCCTGGACATAAATAGGATTCATGGTAGATATTTTTGGACAAGGATAGGTAATACGCAGCAAGTGTTTCCAAACAACTCCTATCACATAATGTATCAATACGAATAACTTTATGTGACATTTATAAAGTAGGGAGACTTATAATGCTCCAGGGCTTGCCTTTCATGAAAGTTGCAGGCTGGTGATCTAGGTACTCGGGAAGATGATCACCTTCAGGCTCTCCTTCTCTAGGAACCTCTTGGTGCTGCACCTCTTGGTTCTCCTCCTGTGGATCAATGTCGAGTTCCACCAACGTGATCTCCTTGGTTGCACCTATTGCATGCATATACATAAGTAAGTCCCATGAATGCATAAGAAGGATCATGGATGTTGTGATAGGGAATATACATGCTACGATAATGAGGTTAAGTAACACAATGATAACAATGCTAACTCCTTGTTAACTGAGTAGGTGCATATCTCTTCTCTATTCATTTCCGATATTCTACACAAGACAATTTCAGAGCTACACATAGCAGCTACTAGTTTACATCATAACTGAAGTTCTACCTATCCAATTGCTATGATCTTGAACTTTATGGAAATATTATAAAATTGCCTACAACTATTATTTAATCACCAAAACTAATTCAAAGTCTATCCTAACCAAAATAGGCAATCTTTTCAGTTCAGTCCCGAAATTCTAGAGAACAAGCATTTCGGGAGATAAACTTTAAACAGCTATAACTCCTAAACCATTTGGCCTATTGCCTTGAAATTTTGACACAAGATAGATGAAGAAGTTATCTACAACTTTGTTATTAACTATTTTTAGATTAAACATCATTATGACTACATAACATACCCAACAACAGAATCTATCCTAAAACCACTTTAAATTGAATTATAGAGCAATAATATTTTCATTGCAAATGATAATTCAGAATTGGACATAACCAAGCATACCAACAGTTCAGGAATATCAAATACACCCAAGAAAACATAACGGTCAAGCCCAATCTATTTATTTAAATGCCTTTATTAATTTAAATAGATAATTAGGTGAAATAACAAACATATAGCAAATGTGCACAATAAATTCTCAGAAAATTACAGTGGCTTTCAAGTGCTCCCAATAGACTACTGTAAAAACTTCATAGCATTTGAACATGTATAACATCCTCTATAAAAATGACAAGCTAGCAAGGTCTATTTTAGTGAAAATAGTTTATCCTATAAAAAGTGTCAAACAACAGATTATATATTTTGGTTAGCTTCATTCTAGTGCCATACTACAATACAAAAATTTGCATGGCCATATGTTACTTATTTTTATCCCTACAAATTTCCTCAGAAAATATCATTTATTAATAGATAAATAGAAAGACCCTAATCCAAACAAGTTTACAGAAATTTTATTATTTTTCCTAGCTAGAGCATGTTAACACAAGACCAGCAAAATTAGAATCATAATTTTATCACTTTTCTAGCTAAAGATATACATTTTACAATATTGCAAACAATCAAAAACCACTTATATATCTATATTTTATTCACCTATAAAAATACTAGAAACTATACATTTTATATTTTTATAAAATACTACACTTCTTGAGGATTTGAACAAATTTTGGTTCACCAAAATTGGACATCTACAACTCAACTTATGATTTTTCAAAGTTTGCATACATTTATGAAATAAATAAACTAGCATTAGATTTACAGCCGCGACAGTTGGGACACAAGAGTCAGCTAGGCCCGCGCGTCAGTGGCACAAAACAGAGCACCGGCGCTGACTGGCCGGAGGTCGCCAACGATGAGCTCTCCGGTGATGGCACCGACACCACAATATTCCCCAAGACATTCCGCACACACTAGGCTAGCTAGCTAGGTCGATTATAGACGCTAACTACGACAACGGCTCTAATGGCGGCACGACGGGCGTAGGTCGACGGTGCACCACCAGAGTTGCCCGAGATGGCACAAATTAGGGTTTGGCCGAGCTTCTACACCCTATGGCGAATCTAGCGCACACCCAAGCATGACAAACAATGGTCGGAGGCGGCCCGACCACGTGCAGCGTGGCACGACGGCGAGGACAATGGCAACGGCCGCGGCGCTGCACAGAAGGCCTTACCGTGCATGGCTAGCTACACGACAGGTTTGGTGAGGTGGTGGGGACATGGCAGAGCTATGACTACGGTGAGAGGGTGGTGCGAGCGTGGTGAGGTGGCGAGCGGCCAGCAATGGCGTCGGCGGCGAGCACTGGTGCTGCGGGCGGTGTGCGAGCGAGTGAAGGCAGTGGAGAGGGAGAGAGCGCAAGGGAGTGAATGAACTGAGCCACGCGGGTTCTCCTTAAGCGCGTGCTAGCACACTGTGATGGGGGCCCAACGTTAGCTAGCAGTAGCCACATGGCGGCCGGACTCTATCCGCTGTCGACCACGATGGCGCGATGTGACTCAATCATCAAAGCTCATGTTTGTGACTAACAACGCCAAAAGACGATGCCCAAGCTCCTAATCCATGGCTAATTAGTGAAAACTCTCTTAACTAAAGTTGTAGACCTACATACCAACTCCAATATCTCTTAAATGATCAAGGTCTAAATCACAACGGTTTGCAAGTTACAACATCACCAAGTCAGGTACATCGAACTGAAAAACCAGTTAGGACAGAAAATTTCCTAAGTGCCAAAACTAGTGTTTTGCTGATTTTTGTGAGCACTAAGTGACCAAGCTAGGCACTGAATTAGCTCATGACCCAAAAATAAAAGTTGTTGGTCTACTCAAATACTACAACTTTGCTTAAGGGTGCTTTGCCATGCAAATACTCTATGACATAGTTCAACCTAGGTCAAACATACCACTTTAAAACGATGACTTACACTA
This sequence comes from Miscanthus floridulus, assembly GCF_019320115.1. Taxonomy (NCBI): domain Eukaryota; kingdom Viridiplantae; phylum Streptophyta; class Magnoliopsida; order Poales; family Poaceae; genus Miscanthus; species Miscanthus floridulus. The sequence continues at coordinate 398,809 of NC_089585.1, forward strand.
TAACTAGGACTTAGAGACCAAACTAGCCTTAGTCATGAATACCAAAGTTGTTCCATGTGATATTCTAAACATGTTTAAGGTACTCCTAGGATTCCACAATCATTTCATACATTGGTTACAAGTAAACCCTAGTATATGCAAGGCAATTAAATGACAACACATGCAATATAAGCTAATCATATAGATAATATTTGAGATGCTCATGCTCATGAATGCTCAATGATGCTTGTGCTCATGCAATGTCAAGTTTAAATGCATGCTTAACACCTAGGGTGTTGCAACCTCCACATCCGTATCAGGTTCCGGGATGGGAGGATCAAAGTGTGTCTACTGATCCATTGGTGGCAAAAACCCATGAGAGATAGGATCAACTAACACCCGACGCACAACCACGTCCAAACTTTAGAACTAGCTCTTCATAGCCGATCTCACATAGTTCTCTCACTGATCTACACACCCAATTAGGATCATCTTCCTAAGGATGTTGGGAGGGGAACCTAGGTGAAGTACATCCTCAACTGCGATGCCATCATCATCAAGGCAATGTAGCTCCTCCTGAGCCCGGGCAATCAACTCACTAAATAAAGGCTTCTCATTAAATAACATAGGCATGCTTTACATGTCAACAAACTCAACATATCCATAGCAATCGCTTTCTATGGTGCCTCCATGATATATGCTCACTAGGTTGTCCATCTAATTTATACACATAACGAAGCACATTTTCTTTAGTCCAATATAAATGAAACATACTAAGTATAAGGTCTCTAGTATGTAATAACTAACTAAATAGATACTATCAATTCACTACTAACTACTAAGTACTACTAACGAACTATGTCAAGTAACTATCTAACTAACTATGTAACTAACTATATAAGTATTTAACTAACTATCTTACTAACTATGTAACTAACTATATATCTAACTATGTAAAGTATCCATCAATCAACCTATCAATCTAAATATCTTTCTACCTATCTAAATCACTACCACACTAACTAACTAATAACCATTATTAAATAAGAACAAAATTAAAAAACTAATGTACCTCGAGTGTAGAGGAGGCACAACCGGTTGATAGGAGGCAAGGACGGTCAATGGAGAAGCTGTTGTGTGCCCATGTGTGCTCACGGTTGGTAACTAGAGCGGCCAAGTAGGCGGGGTGGGCGACCACAGTAGGCCTACAACTGGCACCCCACTACCAGTCCACAGCCCCCAATGCCCCTATGGAGCGAGCAAGGGAGGGTGGTGTAGTAGGGGGTGACGCGGTTGCGACCGTCTGAGTTCGACGTTGGGAAGGACGGCGCAACAGTCATGGGCAGGGCACGGGGCGGCTGGCCAGCGTGTGGGGAGGGGTGGGGCATGGCTGGCCGGCGTGCATGATAGGGCAGGGCAGGGCAGGGCAGCATCGGGTGGGCTAAAAATAGAGGCGTGAGGGAGAACGGGAGAGGAAGACAGAAAGAAAATGGACCCACCTTTAAGGCAGGATCGACGCCAAGATTGTTGGCACTGAGCCGGGCGCCAAGATCTACGGCGCCAAGCTTGGCGCCAAGATCTATAGCGCTGTGCTGCCTATCAGGTCACCACCACATTTACGTCGATGCCTACGTGGCCTCACAACCTAGGCGCTAAATATGATGGCACCAAGACGTGTTATCTCAGTGCCAATTACTCTGGCATCGAGCTAAGGGTCTAGATTTTGAAAGCATACCTTCAAGGGTATATTTGTGACAAACTTTCACAAAAAGGGCCAAAAAAACAAAAAAATTTGGCATTAGGCCAGCAAAATCGTGTCAGCCAAGCAAAAGAAACAGATCGATACGATGCCATCAAATTGAATGCGATGCATCCTATCCCATCCCTCAGCTTTGGAAGAAATTGATCCGGGCCGGCGGTGCCTCCAAGCCGACGTCAACCCATGCACAAAGACAGCGCTAGCTAGCTCTCGGCCCATTTCATTTGGCTCCATGGATTGATCTCTTTTAGCAGCCTAGTTAGGACATGCGCCATGTTGTGCATATGTACCCTGACTAGAGTCAGAGGATGGGATCAGAGAATATATACACACATATATACACGTGGAACTACACCATGCATGTAACTAGGTTAGGCTGCTAGACCGCAGCCCATGTGTAGGACTTTGCGGATACCATATCTACAGTTCCTCCACCACTGAGACTGTGTCCAACAAACAGGACCTAAAATACAAGACCCATTCATCCTTTGGGGGCAAAGGGTTCAATACCTATTTTTGGTCTTCTCCAACAACAAGACCCAAAGGATAACCCTTTCTGTAAATGGATCTCCAGGAGAGAGGATTACTCAGATTTGGAATACGCCTCTCCTAGCACCTAAAATTGATCTTTCATATAGGTACTCTGTTGAAGGCTATATGTATTGTGTTGGAGACCCATTTTGGGTTTGGGTTCCGCAATGGGTCTCCTATTGAAGGATTATTCTAGTGCTTTGCATTCTTTCATATCACAAGCATTTGTTAGAACGCATAACATATCCTTATGTGCCATGAAAGATCCTATATTAGTAAACTCACCAGGAGTATTATTAAAGCTTCTTATCATTGTCTTTCAACTAGTCTATCCTTAAGGGGGGTAGAGTTCAAAGTGAGCCCCATTGTGTTGAGAACATCTAGCATTGATGTGATTCTAGGTATGGATTGGATGAAGCAAAACTAGGTAGTAAGTCAGTGTTAAGAGAAGGTAGCTGTTGTGACCGTACCGAATGGGGATAGAATCAGTGTTGATGTTGTAGTACAAGCATAGTCGACAGTCATAGTGAACTAGCTTGGTGATCGCGTCAACAAGGAGGACCTAGTAGTGGATGAGTTCCTAGAGGTGTTCCCCGATGACTTACTAGGTATGCCATTTGACCATGACATTGAGTTTATTATTGAATTATTACCTAGAACTGCACCTATAGCTAAGCGTCCATATAGTATGGGGGTTAATGAGCTAGAAGAACTTAAGAAACAAATAAAGGAGTTATAGGAGAAAGGTTTCATTCGTTCTAGTTCGTCACCTTGGGGAGCACCGGTTATATTTGTTGACAAGAAGGATGGTACCCAGAGGATATGTGTTGATTATCGGTGCACTCAATGAGGTTAGTATCAAGAACAAGTACCCGCTACCTAGGATTGATGACTTGTTTGATCAGTTGAGAGGTGCTTGTGTTTTCTCTAAGATTGATCTTCGTTCTGGTTATCATCAGTTGAAGATTCGTGCAACTAACATACCTAAGACAACTTTTACTATGAGGTATGGTTTGTATGAGTACACTGTTATGTCATTTGGTTTGACCAATGCACCTGCATACTTTATGTACTTGATGAATAAGGTGTTCTTGGAGTTTTTGGATAAGTTTTTGGTGGTATTTATCAATGATATATTGGTATTCTCCAAAACAAAAGAAGAGCACATTGAACATCTAAGGTTGGTCTTGCAAAAGCTCAGAAAACACAAGTTGTATGCTAAGCGAAGCAAGTGTGAGTTTTGGTTGAAGGAAGTTTCTTTCCTAGGCCATATTGTCTCTAATGGTGAAATAGCAGTAGATCCAAGCAAGGTGAGAGATGTGTTGAACTGGAAACCACCAATCGATGTGGGAGAGATTCATAGTTTCTTGGGATTGTCTAGATACTATAGAAGGTTCATAGAAGGTTTTTTAAACTTGCTAAGCCTATGACAGCTCTATTGGAGAAAAATGCTAAGTTTGTGTGGTTCGAGAAGTGCCAGGCTAACTTTGAGGAATTGAAGAAAAGATTGACTATAGCCCCAGTATTGGTTTTACTAGATTTGAGCAAGAACTTTTCTATCTATTGTGATGCATCTCATCAAGGTCTTGGATGTGTTCTTATGCAAGAATGAAGAGTAGTGGCATATGCATCCCGATAGTTGCGAAAGCATGAGCTAAACTATCCTACTCATGATTTGGAATTAGCAGCAGTGGTTCATGCTCTAAGAATATGGAGGCACTATCTTATCGGACATAAGAGTGATATCTATATTGATCACAAGAGTTTGAAGTACATATTCACCCAGACAGATCTGAACTCGTGGCAGTGTCGATGGTTGGAGTTGATTAAAGATTATGATCTGGAGGTACACTATCATCCTAGAAAGGTGAATGTTGTTGCCAATGCTCTTAGCAGGATGAGTTATGCTAAGGAGGTGCAAGTGGCAGCTGTGTCAAGTGAGTTGTGTGCTGAATTTGAGCAACTGGACTTGGGCTTTGTCACTAATGCAGTAGAGTTGGTGATAGAACCCACACTGGAGCAAGAAATACGTAAGGGCCAGTTACATGATGCGAAGTTGAAAGAGATAGTGGTGAACATAGTGGTTGGCAAGGCACCAAATTTTTGTATGGATGATAATGGAACTCTGTGGTTTAGGAAAAGACTATGTGTTTACACCAAAATTTGGGAGAAGAGCGCGGGAATTCAAAGGCTTCCAAGATTATGCCAATCAAGGAATTGATTGCATAAGGATTGATATCAGTTGATTCAGATACGACTCTAGAATTAGATCTCTTTGGATGACATCAGTAGATAACAATGATGAGCTATAGTTGGCGCCAGGAAACTACATATCGGACTCTACAAAAAGGGAAATATTAGGGTCCAAGTTATCTTAAATTAGGAATGTTTTTTTCTATACCGAGGATTGTTATGAGTCATGCTAGAGTAGGATTCATATTTAGGTTCCGGGTATAAATATTAGACTCTGGCTATTGTAAGAGGACACACAATCAATCAAATACAAGTTACTTACTTTTTTTTTGCTCCGACCACCCCTTAGGAGTAGGAGTAGAGTAGATCTCGACGAGTTCTTCAGATGGCAGGGCTGCATCGGTCTGGCCGACCTTGGCTTGTCTATAAGTACCGTCATGGCTAATACTTCTATTCATATGGCTGCATCGATCCGGTCGACCTCCACTGCAACTCTAGTATAAGCTAGTTATTGACTCTTGTTTAGTTCAAGTAAGGCTGCATCGATCCGGTCAACCTCCACTGCTCAAACTAGATTAAGGTCAAGTTATCAGCTCTATCTAAGGGTGGCGTCCTTCTGATAGATTCATTAAGTTATCGATATTGTTTATTGCTTTCATTATTTATTTAATTATAGCAATATCACTTCGCTCGATTGGGATTGATCTAGATCGGCCTTATATCCTGTTTAACCTATCGTTTATTAATCTAAACTGATCTAATCTGCACCTTAAATGATGAGTTATATTTTATCGGCTATTTTATGTCAATCTTGATCGTGCATAGTGTGCAGTTAAGGCATGTCTGGTCTTGAATAGATCTATTGGCTAGCGAAAACCGTTACATGGCTCGTTATCACGGCCTGTGTGATTTTGCCTCACACCCCACTATTAGCCCCATGGGGATCATTATTTGGTAGATCTGTTCCTGATAGGGCATGACCTTAATTGTGCATTATGCCTAAATCGGCTATTTTAGCCGATATCGAGTGTTTTCACATATGCAGTTCACATCATGAGACCATTGAAGTAGAGATAGATTAAAAGATGTGTTAGCCCCATTTCTTATTATTGTATTACGGCCTACATAATTCTACCTAATTCCCCACTGATATTAGTAATAGGTTAGGGTCGTTGAATTTATTATTGTTTCTATGGCCTGCATGATTCTGCCTCATGCCACACTGGTCATAGTGATAGATCAGATCTAATATGTTCATAGATTTATCTCTATTAAATGGTTAAATGATGATGGGCTGAATTTTCATGTAAAAAAGGGATTCAGTTACTTGCAGTCATTAGCTTAGCATAAACTGATTAGTGTTGACATCCTGTTGCCATTGACTAATATTTGTCTAAACAACGATATTCATCCTGAATGATAACCGATTTTTCTTCCATAACTCCATGAGATTTAACTGATTTATTCTTATAAGCATGCTAGAGTCGGCTACTTAGTTGATCTCCTTCCACATCCACTCTCAGAGCCGCACATTCGGGACTATCTGGCAACACCAACATGTTTCGCCTTAAATTACTGATTAGCTTTCTCTCCTTGTTAATGGTAGGGTCAAATTAACTGGCACATCTCGGGAGGAGTGCGTAGGATTGATAATCCATGTGTTGAAGCTAGGCGGATCTCCAGCTCCATCGAGCAGACCATTCTGGCTTGCTCGTGTGCCCCTGACATGGGACAAAAATTTCGTGCCAACACACGATCTAGCACGCCCAGTGGGACCCCACAATCGTCATGGTAGCTTACAATAATAACAACACCCTTATGGTACCTTATGAAGACCTACCTGATGGAGATAAAGATGTCATCGACAAAGCTATAGAAGAATTTCATAACAAGTGTTTGTTGTCCTACACCAAAACACGTGACAATACAATTGTTCAGAAATATCCACTACCCAAAGTTCTATTGCATGGGCAAACAGATGCAGATGAGAGTGAAGACAGGTGTTTTTCATGGAAGCTATAAACAAGTCTATTCATGATGCCATATCGAACCATAATGAAATTTTCTTGAACACATTCCATAACACCATGAAAGAGATGTTTCATGGGTTTCTAGTTGATCAGGTTGGACTGAGCTTATTACAACATTCCACATTCGTTGACTCAAGGGACTAATCAAATAGGTACCAGCCATCAAGAGGTAGAATCAGCTGGTAATGATGATGTCCAGGCAGGTCAGAGTTCATCTAAACAAGCTCAAGGTGTTACTACAAATCAGATACAGTATAATCCTAAATCATTAGTGCAGCATGTTCAATAGCCGGTGGGGCAAGGTCAGAACTAGGTGATTAATTTTGGCACATCAGGCCACATACCATCATTGGCTCAAAAAATAGCACCATCAATTCAAAGAATCCGTAGAGATATAGATCCTGATGTCTATAACCAGAGACTTCAAGCAACAAACCAGCAAAGGACCCAATAGATAGAGATTCCATAGGGGAATCATTATGGCATGGATTATAAGACCCTTCACATGATTCTGAATCCAAGGTATCAAGGCACATGGGATTTCAATCCACAGATGGGTCAGAAAGTGTAGAGGAATCCAAATTCACATGCTAACGAGTTGTTGCTAAAGGTGACCAAGATGATAAAGAATTAGTTTGGTCTAAAACCAAAAGGGCTGACCCTCTCATACAAACACCCATATCTAGAATGGTATGATTTGGTCACTTTTCCTATAAATTACAGGCTCCCAGAGTTTGCTAAGTTCACTGGCCAAGACAGCACAAGCACAATAGAACATGTCAGTCGGTATCTTTCATAGTTGAGCGAAGCATCCATTGAAGAGGCCCATCGAGTTCATTTCTTCTCCTTGTCCCTATCAGGGCTAGCCTTCACTTGGTTTTCATCACTGCCAGTCAACTCCATTTGCCAATTGGGCTGACATGGAAAAGAAATTTCATACATATTTTTATACTAGGACTGGAGAAAAGAAGATTACCGATTTGACAACTATAAGGCAGAAAGCTAACGAATTAGGCACTGAGTTTCTTCAAAGGTTCTAAGAAACTAGGAATTTGTGCTTCTCATTAAATTTGGTAGATGATCAGCTAGCCACTTTGGTCGTTCAAGGAATGCTGCCAACATGGAAAGAAAAGCTGTTGGGACAAGAATTTGACAACTTAGGTCAATTGGCTCAATGAGTGGCAGCGCTCAATAGCCAATTCCAGAGTATGCACAGAGATACCCAATTCCAGAAGAGTACCACAGTGGATGAAGCTTATAATCCATATTCGGTCGATGATGGCTATAAAGATGAGAAAGAAGAGGTTGTCGCGACTGAATGGAATTGGGGCAAAAAGACAGTGATGGTGTCAAATCCTTGGGGAACAGGAGTCGAGGAGAGCTATGACTTTGATGTCACAAAATTAGACAAGCTCTTTGATTTCTTGCTTGAGAAGGGATAGATCAAGTTGACCGATAATCATGTTATATTGCCCCCTGATCAGTTGAAGAATAAGAAGTTCTGCAAATTCCATAACGCTACTTCTCATTCCACTAATGAATACAGAATTTTCTGCAGCATAACAGAGGGCTATTCTGCAAGGAAGGCTCAAATTTGATACGCCTTGGAAAATGAAAGTTGATGATAATCCTTTCCCAACAGATCAAAGCATGGTCAATGCTAGGCTACTCAAAGGAAAGACTAAGGTCCTAACATCAACCAAATCAAGAGAAGCTAGAACAGTCGATCCCAAGATGCAAATATCGGCTGACGAGTATAGAGAAATTAGAAGACATCGCAACAAGCAAAAAAGCGATATGAGCAAGGAGAAACATCAAAAGATGGGGTGACAAGGCCACGGGTTACATCTCGAATTCTATTGAATAAATGGTAGCGGCAGAAGGAAAAGGATTATCAGCGTTGGTTAGAAGAGCGAGAATAGTAGCATCAATAGGAAAAAAGAGAGGTATGAAAGAAAGCCTGCTAAATCACATTGGAATTGTCCTTTCTTCAGACATTGCTAGAACGAAGGTTTGAAGTTGCCTACCAGGAATAATTGTCCAGAGTGTAGTGATCAATATTGGGAGTTTAGGCAATCTCAAGCCAACCACCGGTCTATCCATGCTTAAGATGCATATCATCATAATAACATGGGTCGGCGCATAAAAAATGGAAGTGTCCATATTCGGCTTGGAAAAAGGGTTGTTGATCAAAACTGGGCGGATTGTGAAGAAGAAGATAATGAAGAAAAATATGTTTGGTAGGAAGGCCAATGGTGTCTAGGAGGTTTGACAAGAAGCCAGAAGAGAAGGGTGCAACACCTAAGGAACAGAGAGTTGGAATAGGCTCATGCATCTGGTAAACCTCAAGTATGGCATGCTAAGCAAATAGCCGATAGAAGGCAACCATCGGCTAATATTCAAATGGCTTTCCTGTTGCCATCAGAGTTCAGAGCTCCGAGCAGATCAAGAAGTTTATTCAGATTTTGATGAATCAGAGTATGAGGAGATAGTTGCCAAGTTGAGGGTTATATAGTAAGCAATATTTGATAAACCAATCAAGCATCGACACTTAAAGGCTTTATATGTGAAAGGTTTTGTTGATGGGAAGCCGATGAACAAGATGTTGGTGGACGGATGTGCTTTTATCAATCTCATGCCTTACACCACTTTTCATAAACTTGGCAAGGGACTAGGAGATCTGATTGAGACCGACATGATGCTTAAGGACTTTGGGGGTAATACGTCTAAGACCCGAAGGGCAATGAAAGTCAAACTAACAATCGTGAGTAAGACTCTGCTCACCACGTTCTTCATCATCGATGGAAAAGGGTCATATAGTTTACTCCTTGGTCATGATTGGATTCATGTAAACTATTGTGTGCCATCGACCATGCATCAGTGTCTAATTCAATGGCATGGGGATGGTGTTGAGCTGGTTCACGCTAATGAATCTATGAGTATCGCAACAACCGATCTAGTCTTTTGGGAGCTAGGAGACTTTGAATGCTTTTTTGGCAAGTTATGGGAAGGAGGCTTCATTAAGATCAGTAATGAAGGCCAACCGCCAATCCAAGCAATCGAGCTCTGAGAGTTTGTTTTGATAAATAATCATGGCTTCGCATCGACCGTTGGATTAAGGGGAGTAAGCATTGGTCCTAGAGATAGGCTTAGGCCGATGTTTGTGAATGCTAGGTCAAACCATAAGTGCAATCCAGAGTTGATAAATCTATTCAAGGAAGTTTTGTTTCACTTAATGAGATGCTTGGCCTAGACCGTTCGATCATTTAACCTTTGGTCTAAAAGTGCTGATGCAACCTATCAATAGCGATCGATGAGAAATATTTGAAGGGACATTATCCTAACATTTGATCAACACTTGATAGCTGATTCATTTAGTCATCAGCTCTAATAGCCGATACCAGAAAGGTATCGCCTCTAGTTCAAAAAATAAAGATCTTCGTATATATAAAAGTTGATACGATATGTATCGCCTCCAGAGCAAAAATAAAAACAAAGACATTCATGACACATATAGGGGCATTGCACTAAGATATATTCATTAAAGAATAGAAGGTTTCATTCATTAGTTTTCCCTATATACAAGCTAATCAAAGACCTTGTTCACCACATCTTGAGCAGATGTGATGTCCACAATGGCCTCCGCCGCGACGACAAACTCCTCAAGCAAATCCTCATGCTCCTCGGGGCCATCGCCCATTGGGAAGCCAGTCTCCATGGTATGGAGCTCATACCCTAGTCTGGACTTGTGCCACGGTCAGCGCCACTAACATGCCATGGCGAACACCAAGGAGGGTGATTTCTTGAATGTGGGCTGGAATGTCTTGGAGGCGAGCGTTGATGAGAGGACCCCGAGCATTGACGGCATCCATGGCCGCATTCGCCACCAAATGGAGGGACCCCAATAGCACTATCAGGGCTGACGATCATAGAAAATAGAAAAAAATTATCAAGACAAAGATAGTGGAAATCAGAATAGAGGCATTCCTAAAGTTTGTCTTACCCACCACTACGACGTCAGACATGGCCAGCCGCGCTCGAACGATGTTGGCCTCCTCCTCGGCCGCATGAAGAGTAGCCTGAAGAGACCCCAAGGTGAATCTTGAGCTGGTCATTTTCCTGAGTTGCCTCAGAATAGCGGTTATGAGCCACCCTCCACTCTCGAAGAAAACACCGGGCATCGTCACCATTGTAGGAGTCAGAAGAATCCAATGACGAGGCTAGCATAGAAGATGCAGCGTCAGAGGGCTCACTGACCCTAGGAAGAGGACGAAGATGGTCATTCAAAATGAATCTATAGATGAATCAGAACAGTTTATCATCACAAACAAAAGATATCAATCTCACCTCATGCACCGTAGGCGCTAGTTCACTAGCATATTCTCCTCTGGGACCTCCTCTACCACACGCTTGCTGCAGTTGTACTCGCTGGCCATGAAGTTGATCAGATCTACAAGAAGGGAGGAAGGCTGCTATAGAGTTCTATGAGGGCGAAGAAGTGCAAAGGAATAGGAGCGGTTGTAAGTGTAGATGTGTTCGAGGTCAGAGCCCTCGGCTGGTATTTGAAGCCACGAAGCAAGGAGGTGGACGCCTTAGGACGTGCAAAAAGCAACCGCAATTAATAGAAGGCAAAGCACCACCCCACTAATATCAAAGAGAATACGACATTGGGTGACTAAGGATGAAAGATCGAGGGGTTTTCATAATAATAAAGGTCGTGTTTTCAGACTTAATTGGATTAAGGTTGGACGTCTAGAATCAACTATTTTCAAATCAGCTCTTTAGCCGAAAGCAAGAAATACAATAAGGCAATTGAAAGTATGGTTGTCATTGATTCTACACAAGGCATATGTTGCTACACGAAATACAAGTCTAGAACATCCTGAATTGCTTTCAACACTTCTAGCCGGATAGAGTCAACTTCTGTGATTTATTGTTTATCTTCTTCGACTGATCCAGGAATGCTCTCGAGGATACTTTGGATGGCTCTGCCTTCTCTAACTTTGGCCAGTAGCTCCTGTTTCTTTTGTTGAATGGCATCAGGTATTTGAGCCAGGGTGGACTTATGATGATCAACGGCAGCCTTCACATTTTCTAGCTCCTTCTCAAGTTCTGCACGCCTGGCTTCTAGTTGAGACAATTCTGGGTCAATACTGAGGGAGGAATTCTTCAAATGATCAATCAACTATGTCAGCTCTTTAGCCTCTTGCCTGTTAGAGTTTCCCTTGGCCAATAAAGTTTCATGATCAAATAGATTTCTCTGAGCCTATTTCACCTTCAGTACCTGATCTTCAAAGATAGATAAAGGAGACAAGACTCTAGAGAGAGCTGGGGATGGATTACCCTTAATGGCCAAGAAGACTCTATGCATTGGATTAGTGTCTTGGACCAAATCGGCTATATTCTTCTCAAGCATTGGCAGAACATCTCTTAGCTGATTTTTGGTCTCTTCTAGCAAGGTTTCCTTGGAGGAGGTGGCTGACGAACTAATTTCATCTTCATCTAGATACTCCTTCAGATTGAAAGAGTAGCTCAGGGCTAGAAGATTGAATGCCTACATTTAAGAGAATCTTGATTAAGAGGATTAGATCAGTTTATGACAAAATGAATGGCGAGATGAATGCAATACCTTTTTTGTGATAGCCTCTATCTGAGGAGAAGGGACAGCTGATGATGCACCGGTGATGTCTAGTTGAATTGACTCTGAACTCACAACATTAATATCTGCAAACATCAGGAAAGATTTTTAGCTCATGTTTTTGTAGAGAAAATAAATTGAACATATAACTTTCTTACCATCAGTTATATGCCGAACTGGGGAATCAACAATCTGAGTGTCGACAGAAACAGGATCACCCTCAGCACCGATAGGATCATTAAGTAGGCTGTCAGATTCCTGCTCTTGCATTGGTGCTTCATCAGGAAGTACCTAGCATGGTAAGAAATCCAATGGGGAATAAAAGTTGAATAAGGAATTTCTGAGGAAATGCTTCAGCAGCATCAAGGGTGAGATGGAAGGACTCACATCTTCTACTGTTTTTGAAGCATCTGTTGTTTCAACCAAAATTGGCTCTTCTTGGGGATCGGTTGATGAGGGTCTAGTTGATGCCAAACCAAACGCCTGGGATAATAGCTCTGCACCCAGAACCGATTTGGATACAATGGTTGATAACTGTGAAGGAAGGGGGTCAGCAAATTGAATATCATTTTGGGCAGGAAATGAATTGTTTACCGGAACAGCTGACGGTCTCATTCTATGGAGCCTCTTCCTAGTAGTGGTTTTCTAGGTTGTCCCTTGAGCCGCCTTGCACTTTGAAGAATGATATGTTACAATAGTGGATGCAGCATGAGTTTTCATCAATTTCTTCAGTGAAGGCACAGCCGATCCCATTCTTGAAGCGGGGCATGGTGGCTGGTAATCTATAGGATGCCGCTTCCTATCCAAGCTCAGAGGATCAAATTTAGCATCCTAAAAAGGTCAATTAGAAAAGTTGGTGGAGGAATTCATCGAGCAGTTTTCTTGAAAAGAAATGGCAAGTTACCTCTCTGTCAGAAGCAAATTCCCCATCTAGAGCTATACACAAAGGGTGAACCAACCCACAGAAAAGATGAGAGTGCCATTCTTGCCACCAGGAGTCAAAAAGAGTGGAAGAGAAGCTGACTCTAATCCAGTCATGTAGGCAAAGGGAAGAAAGATCTGAACCCAGTTGAAAAACTCTAGAGACTAACAGTACTTCACTAATATCCTCTCTTGGCTTTAGTATATCCTTGAAGAAAAGTTGAGGACGCAATTGACCAAAGCCAAACCGACGAGCCACAAAAGAGGGCTTGTAGAATTCATAGGTTGGAAGGTTGCCTAGGAGGAAGGAACCTATGGCCATTTTGCCACGACCATGATGAAATTCAGCTAGAAGGACGTAGGGCTTGATAAAGGAATTGAAGATTGCTACCACCGTCTCATCCGAGCAGCCTGATTTAAATTGAAATTTGAATGGGAAGATCAACTCATTGTTTTCATCCTCATTGTATGGCAGCCAAGTTAGGATGTCTGCATCAAACCCTCTATAAAACTTTTTAAAGAGATGGCCAATGTCAATATTGATTGTTATGGTCGATGCAGCCTCACCATAGCTTGTACACTGATGGGTTCTTTCTTCTTCGCCTCTATATTCCTCATCAAAGTTGGAGGACAGAAAACTCAAATTTCTAAGATCAAGCCTTACAATCTTATGCATGTATAGGTTAAGCCACAGTTGTATCAACCACCAGGGGCCACTAATAGCATGCACTGGTTCATTCTTCGGTAATTGGGCAACTACCTGGTACATCAGATGATAAGCAGCTCCTAACAGATACTTTCTAAGAGGGATGTCCTTGCCTACTGCTAGATGCGCAGCCATGAGTTTATGATTGTAAGTTGGGCCACAAGATGACCCATAGAAGATGAATCTCTCAAGCCACATGTTCAGAAAGGCTACATATTCCCTTTCACCAACATTTGATTCGTCTCCAATATTGTTCAGAATGTAACTAGCCCATCCTGTGCAGTCTGATATCTTGGCTAATTTGTTGCATCCGGCGCTCAAGTACTCATAAGGTTGCATTGATCCAGTAATTTTAAGGCCGGTCGCCATATAAATATCGGCTAGAGTGATGGTCATTGGACCGTGACCAAATACAAAGGCATTAAGCGCATTAGACTAGAAATAAGATGCAAAAATCAAGAGTAAATCATTCCTCTCCATCCCGAACAACGAGAGTGTCAAGCATTGATTCAAATCATAAAGCTCCCAATCTCCACCTTTTTTCTCAGACACCCTACGAAACTAATTTCTCCATCCCTTACGCATTTTGGGCCAATTTCTGAAGGGAGTTTTGGTATTCCAAGAGGACAAATCCACTGCAGACTGTTTGTAGGGGATTTGGTAGGTTTCTTGACAGATGAAATCAGATGGATCAGGATCACCCATAGGCCCAAGAAAATAAACATTGGAAGCAACAACTGATGGAATCAAGATTTCGTTCCACATTTCCTAGAAATCGGATGAAATAAATTTAAGGAAAAAGGAAATACAGGGTAGCGACCAGTATTTGGAGAATGGGAAACTTGAAAGGCATACCTCAGGGATGTGGTCACTGGTCGCCATTAAAGCCAAAGTATATTTGAATCTAATGAAGAACACTTGAATAATGACTTGATAAGATAGAAGATTTGCTAGGGTTTGAGGCCTTGGCGAATGACGGCATCGGATATTAAGATTTGCTCAAGGAAAAAGGGAAAAGCAAACAGGCCGAGTGAGTTGGAAGAGGTACTGTTGGGATATTATACAAAACCTCGGACCAAGAAGTCAGGAATTATGCGTATATCTCGGAATAGAATGGTTGCGGTGTGGTAAACTGGTTAAATAGAAATTTTGGAATAAAATAACTTTTATCCTAAAATTGGGGGGCATGTGTTTATACCAAAATTTGGGAGAAGAGCACAGAAACTCGAAGGTTTCCAAGATTATGCCAATCAAGGAATTGATTGCATAAGGATCAATATCAGCTGATTCAGATACGACTCTAGAATCGGATCTCTTTGGATGACATCAGCAGATAACAATGATGAGCTACGGTTGGCGCTAGAAAACTACATATCGGACTCTATAAAAAGGGAAATATTAGGGTCCAAGTTATCTTAAGTTAGGAATGTTTTCTTCTATACCAAAGATTGTGATGAGTCGTGCTAGAGTAGGATTCATCTTTAGGCTCCGGGTATAAATATTAGACCCCGACTATTGTAAGAGGACACACAATCAATCAAATACAAGTTACTTACTTTTTTTGGCTCCGGCCACCCCTTAGGACTAGGAGTAGAGTAGATCTCGGTGAGTTCTTCAACAAGCCGGGCTGCATCGGTCCAGCCAACCTCCAGCTTGTCTGTAAGTACCGTCATGGCTTACACTTCTATTCGTATAGCTGCATCGATCCGGTCGACCTTCACTGCGATTCTGGTATAAGCTAGTTATTGTAACACCCCGGTGTTACGATCTTATTTAGCACCACGATTTAGGTCTAAATCAAATTTTCAAAACAAGTTTCTTGGAATTTTTGATTTAAAATGTACTTGTTGTGATGAGGGAATCGGGTGTGACTTAGTTTCATGGACTCAAATCAACGCTCAAGTTAAATTACGTAGCAAATAAGTATCGAACAGCTTGTTTAATTGATTAAACATGAAAAATAGTTTTATAAATAAAATAAAATATAGTTTGTATTTAGTACTTAATAAATCGGGAGCGTAAGTTTAATCGAGAAAAATGCAACTTTTGTTTTGGTAAGTAAAAGTTATTTAATAGTATATATATATATATATATATATGTGTGTGTGTGTGTATGATGGCTCAAAATCAAAGTTAGAATTTAAAAACTATCCAATTCCTTCGCGTCACGCCATGTTGCTCTGCCGACCACGCTACGCTCAGGCTATGGGATTAACCTATTTCTTTCATCAATGTACCGCTATCAAACTAATTTTTGGAAATGTTTTCCGGACGATGTTGTGAGAGTGATAAGAAAACGATGTCCAAAACTGGATAAAGCCATTCCTATACAACAATCTGGCACCAACGTTGTGCTCGTAACTGCAGCTGTAGACAAATCATTACATGAAATGAGAATCAGTAAATTCATGTTCTATACCTATATCATGATACTTACATGGTGCTAAATAAAAGGTTATATTAAACTACACCGCAACCATGCATTCTACAATAGTCATCGTTGTGTGACGTGGTTGCCTCTATCTAGAGATGGCTATCCTCCGCATGACTGCGGTAGTTGACCAGCTGCTTCTCCTTTGCTTTAACCCCTGTCTTATCTCTGTCTAGCCTCTGTGCTACGCAGTGCACTCTCTCCTCTCTCTCTCTCATTTCGCTGCCCCGCACAGGGAAGCCTCGGCAGCCCACGCCCTGCCATGTGGGCTTGTCTGTTGTCTCCGTCGCCAGCGAGCAAAGCTCCAATTCGTGAGTTCCAATGTCCTTGTCTCCCTGCCTACCTTGCTTTCTTGGCTACCTTGTTTGTCTCCGTTGCTGCCTGTCACTGTGCCGAGATCAAGCTGCTGCTGCTACCCTTACGCGGCTTAAGACTAGAAGTCAGTGCTGCCACTGCCGTTCGCCTCCTTCCTGCATGCGGGCACCGGCGCCCCTTCTCCCTTTCTCTTCTCGCGCTGCTCATGCGCGCTCCCGTGCCGTGTCGCCCTTCCCTTTCCACTGCTGACCTCGCACAGTGCCCGCTCTGGCCCACGCCATCGCCCCATCTCCATGGCCAGAGACGTAGCACCCACCATGGCCGCGCTTCCGTCACCGACCACTGCAGGCAAGCGCATGAGCCGCTCGACCCATGCCGGTTCGGCTGTTCCACGGCGCAGCTCCTCCAGCACCAGTGCTCCCTGTTGTTCCATGGTTGTCTCACCGTCGCTCAACCGCAGTGCGCGTGGGCACCGAGCCCTGCTGCTAACCGCACGTGAGCACGCCCGTGGCTCTTGGGTCCACGCCGGGCCTGTAGGTTTCCAGGTGTCATCTCCCTCATGCGCCTGCTAGTCCCGCTACGTGGTCCGGTGCCACACCTGCACCGCGTTTCTATCCGCATTGAGCCTCGGTGCCACACTGGCTATCCGCACTGGTGCCGGCCCTCTCCCACACGCCTGGTTCGCCGATGCCTAGGGAGTCCGGTTTCGCCAGCATCCGAGCCCCTGCGCGCCTCCATTTTCGCCATCGTTCCTTCTCCTCCACCATGCGTGGCCGCCGTGCCTGCCTTAGCTCTATGTGGGTCTACTGCTCCTTGGCACGCTCAGGGCAGCAGCACCTTGCCTCCACCGTGCCTCTCCACCAGAGCTCCACATCGCTCTAGTACAGGCCGCTCCACCGCAGCACCCGCTAGGTCACGCTCGCTGTTGCCCTACCGGCGGCTGGCCTCCTTTGTTCCTTGGGATGTAGAAGATGAATTGAAGGTGAGCTAGGTGAAAGTCCAAGACAAAAATTTATACGAGGTCTTTACTGCGAATACGTGAGCCATCGGAATAGTATTGATTGTACTATGACGTGATTTAGTAGAAGCTCAGGGGTTGTTTTGCGAAAATGCCATGCTATCAGCCAACTGGGCCGGCCTGCTGTCTATGCTGCGGACTGGCTTGGCTGGCCCGCGAACGCGCTAGGCCACTGCGCCCGCCTTGGGCCGCTCGCGCCCCGCCCCGTGTTGGGCTTGCTCGCGCTGCTAGGCCATACGTGCTTATCTGCGCCTAGGCCGGCCGATGGCCTGCCGCTGCTAGGCCAACCGGAGGTCTGTGCGCCTGGGCTGCTGATTGCGCTCACCAGCTGGGCTAGGCCTGGTATCGCTGGTCTCCTCTGGGTCGTTGGTGCCTGCTGGCCCCTTTGATTTTCTAAAACAAGTAGCTAATTTAGTTTGGGAATAAAAGTGTAAAATCAATATACATTTGCGTAGTTGTCCAAAAAAAAATAGCGAAACCAGTTTTGTTGAGTCTCTAAAATTAGGACCTACCTATTAGTATATTTTGTTCACATAGTTCGATGATAATTTTGGAAGCCATATAATTAATCTAAGATATTTAATATTGCAAAATATAAACTTGTAGGAACTTTCGTGACAAATTGGTAATAGTATTAGATCTGAAACCTTTACAGTAGGTTCCTAGCAATATTAGCTGCTCATCCATAATTTTGTAGCTCTAGAGTAATTAGTTGCTAGATAAATAATAATGTCCTATTGTGAATAAAGAAACACCGTTGGTTTATATAACTAAAAGAATTATTGAGAAATAATGCCTTGTTCGACAACATGGATACATAGCTAAGTACGGTCGTCATTAGAACTAGCCATTAACTTGAGAGGCATAAAGCGTATTTATACGAGTCACGATTGTAGTCAATTAATTATATCTTTGCATGGCATTACATTGCATATCATAATAGGGACATCGGTGGATCACGGAGTTGTCAGGAGTTGCTGGAGGAATGGTGCTTTTGGAGATCATGTCGCCATGATGGAAAGCTAACTTCTGATTATATTTTTCCCAGGCAAGCCTCGGTGCATAACCCCTACTTTTCTACAGTTTAAGTTATATTTGTGCATTAAGTTTTAAGGAGTTGAATGAAACCCACTAGCATATGTATATCTTTATCCTATGAGTCTTACTAGTATGACAGGATTGTGTAGATTGCTATGCTACAGGACTCCGGTAGAAGTCGAGTGATTGTCCGTCACTCGCGAGATATAGGAAATATGTTACTATATGATTATCACTTGGAAAATATAAAATGGTGGAAAGGAAAAATGGTGACCAGGCAGTTGTTTCGCCGCAGAGGCGGGTCATAGCTTGGTTACACCGTTTTTCCCTGTCTAGGTCGGTTAAGGCCGATCATTGCATATGACTCTAGGTAGGTCACAGACTTATTATCCCGAGCACATACTTGTGTATGGACGCTTGGAAGACTTGTTCCTCTCTTGTCGCGGATCTGGCTCTTTCCGGACCGACTGTTAGGGTTTGTTTTTGGTGGAGGAGATCCTTGCACCGCACTAATTCTAGGACTCAGGGGCGGGGGCTTGGAGTCCCAGTTTAGACGGGGACCTGAACACCCGGGATAGGAGAGTTATGGGTTGGTCCTGCTTGTGCCTGGGGTACAAGCGGGGCGTGTGTTTTTGGGGTACCCAGTTGGGGGCATTGATTCGTGAATCGTCGGGCTATCCAGTACGGCTTGTCTACGGTTTAGCATCAGTAGTAAGAATTGAAAGATGAAAGATGGACAAAGAAAATCTGATTGCTTACCACCTGCTTGAAAGTAGCATAGGTGCTTACATAGAATGGTTAGTAAATGAACCAATGCGGCTATTAATAAAAATCGAACATAAGGACATACGCTTAGTAATGCTTCCTGCAAATGCAATTAAACCCACGAGCCTAGATAGCCTTGCATATCCTTGGAGTCTTTTCTTTTCTCCTGTCGGGTAAGTCTTGCTAAGTACAATTGAGTACTCAGGGTTTTATTCCCCCTATTGTAGGTGATAGGTGGATGCTAGAGCTGACCTTTGTGTGTGGATTCCTCCTGGTGGGCTCAGCGAGGATTTCCTTTACGCTGCGATCGTAGTTGTTATTTATAACTCTCACCAAATGCTTTTATAAATGGAAGTTTAATAATCTGTTAGTCGTAGTTTATATATCAATACTTCATCATGTCATTAATAGAGGTTTATTTCCACTATAACTCTGATCACATGTTTATATTCCGCTGTTCAATTAAATTGTTTATAACTCTAATAATATGATTTCATTCCGCTATTATGTTAATAATTATTATACTCTGATGTTGTATTAAAAGTGATGTAAGAAATGGTTCAGAATGATGTAAGCTTTATTCTCTCATTTGTGATCCTGATGGCAAAAATGTGGATTTTCAGGTTCTCCCCTGGGGTGTGCCCGACGGAACCGAGTAATTTAGTGTTCTTCTTCGAGTGCTTAGTGTCTAATGGAAGACGAGCATTCCTGTGGGGCATATCAGAGCGCAAATGAGAAAATACAGCTTTGAAAACCTTTTCTAAGCTAAAATTTGACAACGTATTTTTGCAAAAAGTTATGGTGTTTGTATGCGAAGTTATATAAGTAGCCCTATTACTATGGTTATGTATCTAGGATAGATGGCACTCTGCTAACTTAGGTAGGCTTAATCAAGTTTTCTGTAGGTACACTGACTCGAGCATAGTCTGATAGTATCGCCTAGTTATAGGGAGAGAACAATGTGCCATAAATCTAAGAACGGTTGCCCTATATGTTGGCAACAGTGAAAGGATGTATAGGACGTGCATTCATGCATATTCCGTTTGTGCATTGTAGCGCTCATTTTGCTGGCAGATACGTCCTCCATAGGTGTCATGCATGTCGTATTGTGCATGACTGGCTTGTTCTGTTCTAGAGTTAGGTCTGCACTATGGCTCCGTGTTTCGCGTTCGCCGTGGTTCATGCCGGTCATGACCCACGTCTCTCCGTATCCTTTTCTACACTCTTGTCAAACCCTTGCCCTGTAGTTGTACTAGTCAGTAATGGCATCGCACGTCACTCGCCTTGAATGCATGGAATTTGGTCGATTCGTCGTAGTGATCTCGCGTGGGAACCCTGGTGAACCGCGCTAGGACCACTGAACGCTCTGCCTTTATAAGTAGAGCATGGCTTAGCCATTGGTACCACCACTCGGTACACTTTAGCTCGCTTAGCTTTTCCTTTGAGCTAGCTTTTCGCTCAGCCTTCCTTGCAACCACCGCCAAAGATGGCAGGAGCTTGGGTTAGTACCTACTACATGAACATTGAGGGTTTTCCCAAAATCCTGCATGCCACCCTACAAAAGCTCGGAGTCAATTATCGCCCCGAGTATGAGGGCTGTGAGTATGAGGAGCATGGCACCGAGCGGTGTGAGGTTACCGTCTACATTAGGGAAGAGTGAAGAGTTCCCCGACCTCACCGAAGCCTGGAGTGTGACCACAACTGGGTTTCGCTTCGTCGACACATACCAGGTTATGGCCCGCAAAGCCTTGCAGTACCTCTGCCTAGATCTATGAGGGGTCCATTGCCCCTACCCCCATACGGTTCTTTCCTCCTTTGGACAAGAAGCGGCAGGCATGGAGGGCTCGCATGGAGGCTTTGCAAGGACGAGATGTGCAAGAGGACTGTCCCACCATGGTGCACTTGACCACATACCTGCTCGCTCTAGATGAGTAGTACAGCCATCAAGCCTTGGAGCTGAGGGCGTGCCTTCGACACACCTAGGAAGCCGAGATCTTCAACCGAATGCTCCAGGTGCAGCTCGCCGAAGCGCATGCCAGTGCTACAGCTACTAAGAGCCGTGAGGCTACCATGGAGGAAACTCTAAAGGAGGCCAAAGATCGGCATGTCCATTCCGCTGCAGGGTGGCCTATCTTGTCACTAGGGCCGAGCGAAGGACGCTGGCTGCTGAAAGGCAGGATGCCTCGATTTTGGAAGGGATCCCTATCCACCCGCCAGAAAGAAGAAGAACAAGTGTTGCAGCACCACCCGCACCTCCACCCTTGGAAGTGTCCGGAGAAGAACCCTTGGTTCCTCTCACTCAACCATTGCCCCGAGAAGATGTGGATTAGTTGCCTTGGGAAGTTGTACCCATAGTAGTAGTGTTTTTCATTGCTGTCCTTCGGTATTGTACCCTTGCCTATTGTTCATCATCTGTAGTTGTTGAGATCGTCCGACCATAGGTGAATGTTGTATCATGCATGGGAGCCTGAATGCTTGTATGTTGTACCCATGTAAGACCATTTGGAATATGCATTTTGTTTATTTCACTGTGTTTGTTGCATTCGTCCACTTTAGTTTCGCTAGCCGTACTTAAAGTTGTCAAGGGAGATAGTTAGCAGGTTACAAGAGAAGTTGACATTCAGGATGCCTAGCAGATTAGCCGTGATTGGGTGTTATTGGACACTATATCGACTAATTGTGGATGTCCCAACAGAACACTTGAATTTTTTTTAAAAACAAATCCATCGTTGAATTTGAATTCCTTGTCCCTTGTTGTGGAGGGAAGCCTTTGTTGTTGAACTTTTCCTTTGTGATACCCCCTTACTCTGTGGTCTATGACCCCACTGCCTTCATGGCGTGTAAGTTGGTAGTAGTTGCCTGGTTAATAGCTTACTGATGCCACGACGAAACTGAAGGCTCCCTGTGGAACAGCTACCACATGGTGATGCTTCTCGGCACGCTGCTGGTATCGAGGTTGTTGACCAAGTACCTTGCCGAGTTACACCGCCATACCATTTGTTTTAAAATTTTCTCCTTGGAAATGTTCCGGTGTTCAAACGGGGAATCCACAACTGGGTGATGCAGAAGTGTTCTCTCAAGGTAAACAAGAGATGGTTTGGAGAAAGAAAGTATGACATGATCTAGGTTTACAGAAAAGACAGATGTGGTCAAGGAAGGAAAGCAAAAGAAGAGTAGTAACAGAAGGTTAGCCGTGGATAGTCATAAAAGTCTGAGTGGACGTCTTGTCCCAAGCCCTGTGCTTAGTTGACCATGCTACGCATGCTGGGTTATTTCGCTGCATGTCCTACGAACGTTGTCTGTATCGGGTCTTTTGCATTCCATTTTCGTGTGGCCGCGGCATCGTGCAGTGCTCACCGTCTTTGTGCACTGTGTGCTTCTCCTTTTCCTAGCATCTGGTCGGCTCTCGACTCTCACGCCTCGTCCCTCGTACCTGGACCCCCCCTTCCCTGCTCTTTTCCTTCTTCTTTTGGTGACACGACCGCCCACACGCCTGCCTCAATCGAGCGGACCCCTCTCCTCTCTTTTATTTCCCCCTCTGCCACTCGCGCTGGAAGCACGCCATGTCTCCTGACCTTATCTCCATAGCATGCACCAGTCTGTGTATCCCATCCCCGCCGCATCCGCCTCCGGTGTGTTGCTTCCCATCTCCGTTCACCTATATAAAATACCCTTGGTCCTTGCACTTCTTCTTCATCCCCATTCCTCTTGCTTTCACAACAGAGCTACGAAATCCAGTCGATGTTGTGAAGCTAGGTTCGTCTGTCTGAGGTGATGGTGTGATCTGAGAAGAAGAAAGGATCTGGTTCATCGAATAAGTTCAAGTTCCCTTGGTTAGTTGGCCTTAGGAATTCACGATGTTTTACTTCTTAAGTCGACTGTTTCTGGATCTGTTGGATCCTACACCATGTTTTGGATACTCATTATCCTATTGTTCCTCCATTGCCCTCGTCTATCTCGACTCCTGGAGCAGGTCTCGATTGTACTGGGTTGCTCTTAACCATGTATCCCTAGATCCCCGTGTAGTTTAGTATTCGAAGTCGTGTAATCTTTCGTGTAATCCCTGATCTATGAAATGTAATCGCGTTTTCCCCTTCTGGTTCTTGCTTTGAATCTCGGGACAAGATTCTTTTTAAGGGGGGTTGGTTGTAACACCCCAGTGTTATGATCTTATTTAGCACCACGATTTAGGTCTAAGTCAAATTTTCAAAACAAGTTTCTTGGAATTTTTGATTTAAAACGTACTTGCCGTGATGAGGGAATCGGGTGTGACTTAGTTTCGTGGACTCAAATCAACTGCTCAAGTTAAATTACGTAGTACGTAGAAATATTTAGGAGTGTCCGATAACGATTCTAGCAAATAAGTATCGAACGGCTTGTTTAATTGATTAAACACGAAAAACAGTTTTATAAACAAAATAAAATATAGTTTGTATTTAGTACTTAATAAATCGGGAGCGCAAGTTTAATCGAGAAAAATGCAACTTTTGTTTTGGTAAGTAAAAGTTATTTAATAGTATATATATATATATATATATATATATATATATATATATATATATATATATATATATATATATATATATATATATGTATGTATGATGGCTCAAAATCGAAGTTAGAATTTAAAAACTATCCAATTCCTTCGCGTCGCGCCATGTTGCTCTGCCGACCACGCTACGCTCAGGCTATGGGATTAACCTATTTCTTTCATCAACTGTACCGCTATCAAACTAATTTTTGGAAACAGTTTTCTGGACGATGTTGTGAGAGTGATAAGAAAACGATGTCCAAAACGGATAAAGCCATTCCTATACAACAATCTGGCACCAACGTCGTGCTCGTAACTTCAGCTATAGACAAATCATTACATGAAATGAGAATCAGTAAATTCATGTTCTATACCGATATCATGATACTTACATGGTGCTAAATAAAAGGTTATATTAAACTGCACCGCCACCATGCATTCTACAATAGTCATCGTTGTGTGACATGGTTGCCTCTATCTGGAGATGGCTGTCCTCCGCATGACTATGGTAGTTGACCAGCTGCTTCTCCTTTGCTTTACCCCCTGTCTTATCTCTGTCTGGCCTCTGTGCTGTGCAGTGCACTCTCTCCTCTCTCTCTCATTTCACTGCCCCGCACAGGGAAGCCTCAGCAGCCCACGCCCTGCCATGTGAGCTTGTCTGCTGTCTCCGTCAATAGCGAGCAAAGCTCCAATTCGTGAGTTCCAACGTCCTTGTCTCCCTGCCTACCTTGCTTTCTTGGCTACCGTGTTTGTCTCCGTTGCTGCCTATCACTGTGCCGAGATCAAGCTGCTGCTGCTACCCTTGCGTGGCTTAAGACTGGAAGCCGTGCTGCCACTGCCGTTCGCCTCCTTCCTACACGCGGGCACCGGTGCCCCTTCTCCCTTTCTCTTCTCGCGCTGCTCGCACATGCTCCCGTGTCGTGCCGCCCTTCCCTTTCCGCTGCTAACCCCGCATAGCGCCCGCTCTGGCCCGTGCCACCGCCCCATCTCCGTGGCCGGAGATGCAGCACCCACCGTGGCCGTGCTTCCGTCGCCGACCACTGCAGGCAAGCACGTGAGCCGCTCGACCCATGTCGGTTCGGCTGCTCCACGGCGCAGCTCCTCCAGCGCTGGTGCTCCCTGTTGTTCCATGGCCATCTTGCCGTCGCTCGGGCGCAACGCGTGTGGGCACTGAGCCCTACTGCTAACCACACGCGAGCATGCCCGTGCCCAAGCCAGGCCTATGGTTTCTAGGCGTCGTCTCCCTCATGCACCTGCTAGTCCCGCTGCATGGTTCGGTGCCGCACCTACACCGTGTTTCCATCCATACCGAGCCTCGGTGCCTCGCTGGCTATCCGCACCGGTGTCGGCCTCTCCCACGCTGCCTGGTTCGCCGGTGCCTGGGAGTCCGGTTTTGCCAGCACCGAGCCCCCCGCGTGCCTCCATTTCGCCATTGTTCCTTCTCCTCCACCGTGCATGGCCACCGTGCCCGCCTTGGCTCTACGTGGGTCTGCTGCTCCTTGGCATGCGTGGGTAGCAGCACCTTGCCTCCACCGTGCCTCTCCACCAGAGCTCCGCGCTGCTCTAGTATGGCCGCTCCACCGCAGCACTCGCTGGGTCACGCTCACTGTCGCCCTGCCGGCGGCTGGCCTCCTCTGTTCCTCAGGATGTAGAAGACGAATTTAAGGAGTTGAATGAAACCCACTAGCATATGTATATCTTTATACTATGAGTCTTACTAGTATGATAGGATCGTGTAGATTGCTATGCTACAGGACTCCGGTAGAAGTCGAGTGATTATTTGTCACTCACGAGATATAGGAAATATGTTACTATATGATTATCACTTGGAAAATATAAAATGGTGGAAAGGAAAAATGGTGACTGGGTAGGGATATGGTTTGGGTATTGGTGGGTGTAAGAAGTTGTGTCGCCATGGAGGCGGGTCATAGCTTGGTTACACCGTTTTTCCCTGTCTGGTCGGTTAAGGACCGATCATTGCATATGACTCTAGGCAGGTCATAGACTTATTATCCCGAGCACATACTTGTGTATGGGCGCTTGGAAGACTTGTTGCTCTCTTGTTGTGGATCTGGCTCTTTCCGAACCGACTATTAGGGTTCATTTTTGGTGGAGCAGGTCCTTGCACCGCACTGAGTCCTGGGACTCAGGGGCGGGGGCTTGGAGTCCCAATTTGGATGGGGACCTGGACACCTAGGGACAGGAGAGTGATGGGTTGGTCCTGCTTGTGCCTGGGGTATAAGCGGGGCGTGTGTTTTTGGGGTACCCAGCTGGGGGCATTGATTCGCGATTCGCCGGGCTATCCGATACGGCTTGTCTATGGTTTAGCATCGTAGTAAGAATTGAAAGATGAAAGATGGACAAAGGAAATTTGATTGCTTACCACCTACTTGAAAGTAGCACAGGCTTACATAGAATGGTTAGTAAATGAACCAATGCTGGCTATTAATAAAAATCGAACATAAGGACGCACGCTTAGTAATGCTTCCTACAAATGCAATAAACCCACGAGCCAGATAGCCTTGCATATCCTTAGAGTCTTTTCTTTTCTCCTGTCGGGTAAGTCTTGCTGAGTACAATTGAGTACTCAGGGTTTTATTCCCGCTGTTGCAGGTGACAGGTGGATGCTAGAGCTGACCTTTGTGTGTGGATTCCTCCTGGTGGGCTCAGTGAGGATTTCCTTTACGCTGCGATCGTAGTTGTTATTTATAACTCTCACCAAATGCTTTTATAAATGGAAGTTTAATAATCTGTTGTCATAGTTTATATATCAATACTTCATCATGTCATTAATAGAGGTTTATTTCCGCTGTAACTCTGATCACATGTTTATATTCTGGTGTTCAATTAAATTATTTACAACTCTGATAATATGATTTCATTCCGCTGTTATGTTAATAATTATTATACTCTGATGTTGTATTAAAAGTGATGTAAGAAATGGTTCAGAATGATGTAAGCTTTATTCTCTCATTTGTGATCCTGAGGGCAAAAATGTGGATTTTCGGGTTCTCCCCTAGGGTGTGCCCAACGGAACCGAGTAATTTAGTGTTCTTCCTCGAGTGCTTAGTGTCTAATGGAAGATGAGCATTCTTGTGGGGCATTAGATTAGGCGGATCTGTCATAGTTATCGACTCTTGTTTAGTTCAAGTAAGGATGTATCGATCCGGTCGACCTCCATTGCTCAAACTAGATTAAGGTCAAGTTTTTGACTCTATCTAAGGGTGGCGTCCTTCTGATAGATTCATTAAGTTACCAATCATGTTTATTGCTTTCATTATTTATTTAATTACAGCAATATCACTTCGCCCAATTGAGATTGATCTAGATTAGCCTTATATCCTGTTTAACCCATCTTTTATTAATCTAAACTGATCTAATCTGCACCTTAAACGATGAGTTATGTTTTATCGGTTGTTTTATGTCAATCTTGATCGTACATAGTGTGCGGTTAAGGCGTGTCTGGTCTTGAATAGATCTATTGGCTAGCGAAAACCGTTCCATGGCCCGTTATCACGACCTTTGTGATTCTGCCTCACACCCCACTATTAGCCCCGTGGAGTGGGGATCATTATTTGGAAGATCTGTTCCTGATAGGGTATGACCTTAATTGTGCGCTATGCCTGAATCGGCTATTTTAGCCGATATCGAGTGTTTTCACATATGCAGTTCACGTCACGAGACCGTTGAAGTAGAGATAGATTGAAAGATGTGTTAACCCCATAATCTTATTATTGTATTATGGCCTGTATGATTCTGTCTCATGCCCCACTGACATTAGTAATAGGTTAGGGTCATCAAATTTATTGATGTTTCTACGGCCTGCATGATTCTGCCTCATGCCCCACTGGTCATAGTGATAGATAAGATCTAATATGTCCATAGATTTATCTATATTAAATGTTTAAATGATGATGGGCTGAATTTTTTATGTAAAAAAGGGATTCGGTTACTTGCAGTCATTGGCTTAGCATAAACTAATTAGTGTTGACATCCTGTTGCCATTGACTAATATTTGTCTAAATAATGATATTCATCCTGAATGATAACCGAGAGTACCAAGATGTACTTGGATCTAAAAGAGAAGTATTGGTGGCACGGACTGAAGAGAGATGTTGCTGAGTACATTGCTATTTGTGATACCTATCAAAGAGTTAAAGCAGAACATCAAAGACCTACAGGATTACTTCAACCAATGAAGATACCTAAGTGGAAGTGGTAGAAAGTTGGTATGGATTTTATTGTGGGGTTACCACGCACTCAGAGAGGTTATGATTCAATTTGGGTGATAGTGGATCGGTTAACTAAAGTTGCTCACTTCTTATCAGTCAAGACTACCTATACTGGACCCCAATTGGCTACATTATATATGGAAAGAATAGTATGTCTGCATGGTGTTCCAAAGAAGATCATGTCTGATAGAGGTACTCAATTCATGTCACACTTTTGGCAAATAGTACATACCTCATTGGGAACAAAGTTGAATTTGAGTACAGCGTAGATGGGCAAATAGTACATACCTCATTGGGAACAAAGTTGACAATAAATGGATAAGAACCGGGGGTGACAAGGCTTCTGACGATAATTCATCTCCCAAAAACCCAAGGCTATGGGGAGGGTTCCAAACTGCGCACACCTCTTTTGGATATCTAGAACTCGAGATCTAACTGTTTTACCGAGTTGCTGATGTGGGAACTCGTCTAGAAAATTTTTAGAATATATTCCATATCTCTATAAGTGCATATAACTTGGAAATCTCTAAACTTTGAATATTTGTGTTGGATGTCAGATGTCTCAAAGAGGAAGAGGCCAAGGTCATGGAGGTATTCCCCCACATCCACCACCACAACCGCCATCAACTATTGAGCAGCTTCTGGCAATGCAGACACAGCTTATGCAAGCTCCGGTGCAGAATCAGTAGAATCCACCAATTGGTGGAGCACCGTGTGACAAGCGTGGTGAATTCTTGAAGGGATGCCCCTTAGTGATTTATCATGCCACTGATCCACCAGAAGTAGATGATTGGCTTCGTGTAGTGGAAAAGCAACTCAACATAGCGCAGTGTGACGACCAGCAGAAGGTGTTGTACGCAGCAGGACAACTTCAGGGAGAAGCTCAAGATTGGTGGGAGGCATTCGAGTATGGGCATCTCACTAATGCTCCTCCTATCACCTGGCAAGAATTTAGAGAGAATTTTAGATCCTACCACATACCTGAAGGATTGATAGAGCTCAAGTAGGAGAAATTTAGAGCTCTAAAACAGGGATCTATGTCTGTAGTTGAGTATCGTGACAAATTTGCTTAGTTGTCATGTTACACTCCGAATGAGGTGGCTGATGATGCTAATAAGCAACGCCACTTTCTCAAGGGTCTATATGATGGTCTACAACTCTAGCTTATGTCCAATATATACCCCAATTTCTAGACACTAGTGAATCGTGCTATTGTTATTAATAATAAGCGTAAAGAGATGGAGGCTAAGAAGAGGAGGCTTCAGGGATAGGCCTCTAGGAGTAATACTCGTCCATGCACCAACCCTTAGCAAGGATTCTAGTAGATGTACCTAGGGCCACCTAATCAGTGGAATCACAAACCAAACCAGCATTGTCCTACGTACCAGCAGCAGAATGACAATCAATGCCCCCAGCAGCAGAGTGGCCAGCAGACACCACAATAGGGAGTGCCTAACAATACTCCCATGAAGACCAGTGCCCCTAGCACTCCCAACAAGTGTTTCCGCTATGGTAAAGTGGGTCACCTGTCTTATAATTGCCTTGTGAAGCCAAACCAGCAGACCCCACAAAAGGCAGCATAGTCATCAGAAGCCAACACCCAACACAGGAAAGGTTAATCATGTGTCTATAGAGACGACGCTTGTGGAACCAGAAGTCATGCTCAGTACGTTCGATGTCAATTCCACTCCTGCCACTCTTCTTTTTGATTCTAGAGCTTTGCATTCTTTCATATCATAAGCATTTGTTAGAACGCATAGCATACCCTTATGTGCCATGAAAGATCCTATATTAGTAAACTCACCAGGAGGTAGTATGCAAGCTTCTTATCGTTGTCTTCCAAGTAGTCTATCCTTAAGGGGGTAGTGTTCAAAGTGAGCCCCATTGTGTTGAGAACATCTGGCATTGATGTGATTCTGGGTATGGATTTGATGAAGCAAAACTGGGTAGTAATTCAGTGTCAAGAGAAGGTAGTTGTTATGACCGCACTAAATGGGGATAGAATCAGTGTCGATGTTGTAGTACAAGCACAGTCGATAGCCACAGTGAGCCAGCTTGATGATCGCGTCAACAAGGAGGACCCAGTAGTGGATGACTTTCTAGATGTGTTCCCTGATGACTTACTAGGTATGCCACTTGACCGTGACATTGAGTTTATTATTGAATTATTACCTAAAACTTCACCTATAGCTAAGCGTTCATATAGTATGGGGGTTAATGAACTAGAGGAACTTAAGAAACAAATAAAGGAGTTATAGGAGAAAGGTTTCATTCATCCTAGTTCGTCACCTTGGGGAGCACCGGTTATATTTGCTGACAAGAAGGATGGTACCTAGAGGATGTGTGTTGATTATCGGTCACTCAATAAGGTTACTATCAAGAAGAAGTACCCGCTACCTAGGATTGATGACTTGTTTGATCAGTTGAGAGGTGCTTGTGTTTTCTCTAAGATTGATCTTCGTTCTGGTTATCATTAGTTGAAGATTCGTGCAACTGACATACCCAAGACAACTTTTACTACGAGGTATGGTTTGTATGACTACACCGTTATGTTCTTTGGTTTGACCAATGCACCTGCATACTTTATGTACTTGACAAATAAGGTGTTCATGGAGTTTTTGGATAAGTTTGTGGTGGTATTTATCGATGATATATTGGTATTCTCCAAAACAGAAGAAGAGCACATTGAACATCTAAGGTTGGTCTTGCAAAAGCTTAGAGAACACAAGTTGTATGCTAAGCAAAAGCAAGTGTGAGTTTTGGTTGAAGGAAGTTTCTTTCCTAGGCCATGTTGTCTCTAATGGTGGAATAGCAGTAGATCCAAGCAAGATGAGAGATGTGTTGAACTAGAAACCACCAACCGATGTGAGAGGGATTCGTAGTTTCTTGGGATTGGCTGGATACTATAGAAGGTTCATAGAAGGGTTTTCTAAATTTGCTAAGCCTATGATAGTTCTATTGGAGAAAAATGCTAAGTTTGTGTGGTCCGAGAAGTGCCAAGCTAACTTTGAGGAATTAAAGAAAAGATTGACTACATCCCTAGTATTGGTTTTGCTAGATTTGAGCAAGAACTTTTCTATCTATTGTGATACATCTCGTTAAGGTCTCGAATGTGTTCTTATGCAAGAAGGAAGAGTAGTGGCCTATGCATCCTGATAGTTGAGAAAGCATGAGCTAAACTAACCTACTCATGATTTAGAATTAGCAGCAGTGGCTCATGCTCTGAAAATATAGAGGCACTATCTTATCGGACATAAGAGTGATATCTATACTTATCACAAGAGTTTGAAGTACATATTCACCTAGACAGATCTGAACTCGAGGCAGTGTTGATGGTTGGAGTTGATTAAAGATTATGATCTAGAGGTACACTATCA
This sequence comes from Miscanthus floridulus, assembly GCF_019320115.1. Taxonomy (NCBI): domain Eukaryota; kingdom Viridiplantae; phylum Streptophyta; class Magnoliopsida; order Poales; family Poaceae; genus Miscanthus; species Miscanthus floridulus. Next base: position 430,273 of record NC_089585.1, read on the forward strand.
TCCTAGAAAGGAGAATGTTGTTGCCGATGCTCTTAACATGATGAGTTACGCTAAGGAGGTGCAAGTGACAGCTATGTCAAGAGAGTTGTGTGCTGAATTTGAGCAACTAAACTTGGACTTTGTCACTAATGTAGTGGAGTTGGTGATAGAACCCACACTAGAGCAAGAAATACGTAAGGGCCAGTTATAGGATGTGAAGTTGAAAGAGATAGCGGTGAACATAGTGATTGGCAAGGCACCAGGTTTCTGTATGGATGATAATAGAACTCTGTGGTTTGGGAAAAGACTATGTGTGCCTAAGATAAGGCTATATGGGAAGCAATTCTTCGTGAGGCACATGAGTCTGCTTACTCTATACATCCTAGGAGTACCAAGATGTACTTGGATCTGAAAAAGAAGTATTGGTGGTACGGACTAAAGAGAGATGTTGCTGAGTATGTTGCTATTTATGATACCTGTCAAAGAGTCAAAGAAGAATATCAAAGACTTGCAAGATTGCTACAACCAATGAAAATACCTAAGTGGAAGTGGGGGGAAGTTGATATGGATTTTATTGTGGGGTTACCACGCACTCAGAGAGGTTATGATTCAATTTGGGTGATAGTGGATCGGTTAACTAAAGTTGCTCACTTCTTATCGGTCAAGACTACCTATACTGGACCCCAATTGGCTGCATTATATATGGAAAGAATAGTATGTCTGCATGGTGTTCCAAAGAAGATCATGTCTGACAGAGGTACTCAATTCATGTCACACTTTTGGCAAATAGTACATACCTCATTGGGAACAAAGTTGAATTTGAGTACAACGTATCACCCTCAGACCGATGGGCAAACTAAGAGGATTGATCAGATATTAGAGGACATGTTGATATCTTGTGCATTACAGTATGGTATAAGTTGGGACAAGAGCTTGCCTTATGTAGAGTTTTCATATAACAACAGTTATCAGAAGAGTCTCAAGATGGCACCTTTTGAGGTTTTGTATGGACGAAAGTGTAGAACCCAATTGTTTTGGAATCAAATGGGAGAAACTCAAATGTTCAAACCGTATGTTTTAAGAGACGTAGAAGAGCAAGTAAGGATGATTAGGTATAACTTGAGAGTGGCCTAGTCTTCATAGAAGAGTTATGCTGACACTCGGAGAAGAGAATTGGTTTTTGAAATAGGGGATTATGTTTACCTAAAAGTGTCACCAATGAGAAGTGTGAGAAGGTTTAACATAAAAGGAAAGTTAGCACCAAGGTATATTGGGCCTTTGAAGATTTTAGAGAGACGTGGTGAAGTAGCTTATCAGTTGGAATTGCCTAAGAGTTTGTCAGGTGTACATGATATGTTCCATGTGTCTCAATTAAAGAAGTGTTTGCGTGTACCTAAGGAGCACATACCGTTAGAAGAACTTACAGTTAACGAAGATCTTATATATGAGGAATTTCTAGCAAGGATTTTGAAGACGGTAGAAAGGGTTACGAGGGACCGAGTTATAAAGATGTGTAAGGTTCAGTGGAATCGATATACAGAAAATGAGGCTACTTGGGAAAGAGAAGAGGATTTGAGAAAAACATACCCGCAACTTTTTGAGTAAGCATCGTTCGAATCTCGAGGATAAGATTCATTTTAAGGGGGTAGAATTGTAACACTCTAAAATTTGCATGATTTTAAAATAGGAGAAAATGATTTGTTTATGCATTGGTGTGAGCATTTAAACCTAGTGGAATAATATTTTTTGTTAATTAAAATCAACTATAGGGTTTATCTATATGCTGGTGCATACATGCCGTTGCATATTCTTTTGTGATGTGTGGTTTTGATCAAAGTTTCAAAGAGAATTTAAATTTGACTTGGAATTGGTTCTGAAAATATATTTTAGAAAAAGAAAAGGATTTTTTTATTTTCCCCCTCACCCTCTTTGGTTTTTAGCCCACCACCGCAGGCCCCTTTCCTCCCCACTTGGGCCAGAGCGCCACTTCAGGCCGCTCCTCTCTTCTTCTCTCCATGGCCCAGCCAAGCCAAAGGCCCGCGTAGCTGCCCACACTCTCCTCCCTCGCCTATCTCGCTGACAGCCCAAGCCCGCGTGTCAGGGTTATCTTCTTCTCCAGTTCATCTCCGCGTTGGACTCTGTCTGAGTCGGACATCACCGCTGAGTCCGCCTCCGCTACGCCGCTGGCTTGCGCTCCACGCCACCCCACTCATAAATAGCCGCCTCAAGTTGCGCCGCACTCCTATCTAAGCCTAGAGCCAGCGCCGCCCTCGCTTCGAGCCATAGCAAAGACGCAACCCTAAGCTCCGCCCCCACCGTCGGCTTTGCATAGCCGCCGTGCGTCGTCGTCGGTTCCCCACCTTGGTATTCCATCTAGGTGAGTTCGTTGTCATCTCCTCTTTCTCCTCGTGCCCTTTCTTTGCTCTGTGGTGGTCCGCAGGCCCCAATCTAGCTCCGCCGGTGAGCTTCTCACCACCGTTCATGGCTGTCGTTGCCATCGGATTCCTTCCCCGGCGACAACGCTCTCTCTCCCCCTCCGATTTAATCTGAGCTATCCAAATCAGATCTAACGGTCCAGATCTCATCATACCGATTCGCCTGGCAATTTTTCAAAAGAGCCCCTACACTTTTCTATATTAGAACCCACAATCCAATGTGCAAATCCAGAATACGTTTTCTTTTTTGGAAAACGTAGTTTCTTCGAATTAGATTTAAAATACGTTTTCATCTATTTGCAGTTTTGCCACTAATCTTGTTTAAGCCATAAAATCTTTGTTTTAACTCCGATTTGATCCGTTCAAGTTGTGTTAGGTTCGTAATTCTATAACCTACATGTTTGTACTACTGTTAGATATGTTTTCAACTTTTAAGATTCGAGTTTAGATTTAATCTATAATTTTATTAAAGGAAATCTTGTTTAATTCATAACTTCTCCGTTTTAGCTCTGATTTTTATGATCTTCGCGTCTGTGTGTTCATAGTGAGATGTAGATTCATTTTACAAACTTTTCATCTTGATTCTATGCTATTGGTGTACTGTTCTAATCTATAGCCTTTGTTGCTATGCATGATTCCTTCTGGATGCTTGTATGTTGCTGTGATTATCGAGTATAGATGGTGAGAAATTCGTAGGTGATCAAGAGTACTACTTTGATGAGAGGGATCAGTAGGAGCACTTTGTTTAAGGCAAGTATAGCATGGGATTATCCTTGTTTCCTATCAACTTTAAGACATTTAATTCATGTTGTAAGTGTCACCTTAATAGAGATTCCCTAGATTAAACTTATACCTTATCTCCTATGGAATATGCATTGGGTAGCGTTCCTAGTGCTCAATTAAACCATGATCTTGTAACTTGACTAATGGTATATGCAATAAACATTAAAATATGACTTTTTAGCAACTTCAAAATAGGAGGGGGCTAGAGTGTTTAGCTACTTTCTAAATGCTTCAGATTCCTCTCCCTAAGGGCTTATCGGTAAGTGATCATCCAGGACTTACAGTACAGCTGTGAGGGCTACATGGCTCTAGCTTTAGCTCGGTGAGGACCTTTTCTAGCTTGTTAGTGGTTACCTTTTTGGCGTAAGAATGGCTTGTCGAATCGGGTATAGTGTGGCCTCTGTCTCCATTTGTATAGGCTGTGCCTCAATGTGCCATCGGAAAGGGGGCTCTACATCTGTTTGTCGAGTGAATCTAATGCCCCTAACTTGTTAGATGAATCTTTGAAAGGCTTCCTAGTGAACCCTGCCTGCTCACCTTGAAAGTGTTTTGGAAGTAATTAACCTAGGCATATGGGTATCCTGACTCACAGTGAAAGTGTATAACCTCTGCAGAGTGTAAAACTGGTATATCAGCTGTGCTCACGGTCACGAGCGGCCTTGGAACATTTACGGAATAGATGATCACTAAGAATTATCCGTTTATGCTATTCATTATTCATGCTTACATTGATCATGTGTTTTACTTTGGGATTGAAACAACTTATTACTACTCTTATGCTAAAATTGTGACAACTAAAAGCTGAATGCTGTTAAACCTGTGTCAAGCCTTTTGAGCCTCATGAACCCCATGTTACACTTGTTGAGTACGACACGTACTTACGCTTGTTTATTTTTATTTTTTGGATAAAAATCCCAGATGGGTAACAGATGTTTATGGTAATGATGACTTTTCTGGGGATTACTAGACTTGTGGTCAACCAGTTGACGTCCCTGTGATATGGAGCTTCCGCGAGAGATTTTTCTTTATACTTCTGCTACATTTATGTGACGACTCTATCCTATTATACATGATGTAATAAACACTTGTGATAGTACTATCTATAATTTGTCGGCTTATATGTGTGACTAATCTCTGTGCGTACATAAAATTATGTATCCCATTTTATCCTTAAAATCGGGTGTGACAGGCAATGACCAACATGAAAATAGGTAATAGTTAAAATTTATTTTTCCACATCTTATTTGCACTCCAAGAGTCATTCTCGTTTTCTATATTTGGCTAGTGAGAAATCCAGAATGGCTAGCAAGAAATTCAGAATAAAAGATGGATATATTTGGATAGTCAACTAAAGAAGCTGTTGGAGGGGTTTTTTGATGAAAATCTCTATTCATAACAATTAGAAAGAATACAGAGTCTCTTGGAGTTGCTCTTATATGGTTAAACAAAACATTTTTCAGGAATGCTCTATTATTTCAACCGAGTGCCTGTACATATCTAGGTGGTTTTGACAACCGCCTCTACCAAGGACCTCTATATATGCGAAAGAGCTTGTAGCCTAGTGGTTACAAGAGCCTTAATACCATCTCATCAGGTTCTAGGTTCGACTCTTCATGGTAACGACTATTCTAGGATTTAACAGCATTGTGCTTTCAGTGGTAGGCAACGGTCCCGTTGATAATGAGGCACCTGTGGTATATCTTCATCAATCTCAATGATTTGTCGGCCTAGTCTTTGAAGATGAGTGTACGTGTGTTCATAGGAGTGAGTGTACGTGCGTTGTGAACATTTACGTTGTACTATGTAGTTCTCAAAAAAGGACATCCATATATAAATAAAGCATTATTGAGTATCCAATAGCTAATATTGTGAAGTATTTTTAAGGGTTATAGACGTTCTGAGCTGTTGTAGGATCCCGTGAGCATCTAGAGGGGACGAATTTGGTGTATAATTTGAGAGCTCAAATTAAAAATACCACAAGAAAAATAATAAACTAATCTAGTAAGATATGCACTTAAAGTTTTGTCTAGTGTGCTCTAGCTTAATTACTCTCAACCCACAAAGAGTTTTCCAATCTAGAGCCAATCCTATCAACTAGCCTAGGGCTAATCTAGAAAACATTGTGGCAAACATTTCTTTTTTTTTAATATACTATTGTTAGGCTCTTTTAGATGCTATTGGGACGACGACTTGCATGTGGTGGGTTTTGTATGTCAAACTCTCAAAAGAATTAGATGCTACTGGGACGATGACTTGCATGTGGGTTTTGTATGTCAAACTCTTGAAATAATGGATCCAAGATATAAGATCAATGCACTTGTAATTCTCCACTATAGTTTAACATAACTAGCAATAACAGCCACTATCTCTGGCTATATCAGTTTGAGGAAGGTCCAACTATTTGCCCCTAAGTGTAATTTCGAGGCTACAAATTCTTGTAACTGGCTATTATCGGTTTCAGGAGGCCGAACGCTAAATGCCATAGCCGGTTGAAAGGATCGTTTCAATGCCTAGAGGGAGGTGAATAGGCTCTACAAAACTTTTCCTCAAAAGATTAGCACTTAAAAACAACAGGTCACTGTGCACATGACAATCCCAATCTACCCGACCTAGCCAGCTTATTTCACTGAAATGAGAACGAGATCTCTCCCTTCTGTTGTATTTAAGGTTGAGAAGTGGAACTCTGCATCAGGGTCTAAAGGACCTCTGGACACTTCTTGGTTCAGAATTAAGGGTATACCTCATGAAAAAAAGGTCTTTCTCTAATGTTTGCATGGTGGCTTCAAAGGTTGGAGTGCCTTTGGAAATTGACAAAGACAACTGGACTTAAAAAGAATATGTAAGAGTGAAGATTGGGTGCAGAGATGTGACAAAGGTACTAGCTACTGTTGATAGTGTCTTGTATTTTCACTTCCACGATTTTCATTTTCAGAGGGAAGTAGAACAGGAAGGATATACAAACCCTGCAGACAATAAATGGATAAGAACCGGGGGTGACAAGGCTTCTGACGATAATTCGTCTCCCAAAAACCCAAGGCTATGGGGAGGGTTCCAAACTGCGCACACCTCTTTTGGATATCTAGAACTCGAGATCTAACTGTTTTACCGAGTTGCTGATGTGGGAACTCGTCCAGAAAATTTTTAGAATGTATTCTATATCTCTATAAGTGCATATAACTTGGAAATCTCTAAACTTTGAATATTTGTGTTGGATGTCAGATGTCTCAAAGAGGAAGAGGCCAAGGTCATGGAGGTATTCCCCCACATCCACCACCACAACCGCCATCAACTATTGAGCAGCTTCTGGCAATGCAGACACAGCTTATGCAAGCTCCGGTGCAGAATCAGTAGAATCCACCAATTGGTGGAGCACCGTGTGACAAGCGTGGTGAATTCTTGAAGGGATGCCCCTTAGTGATTTATCATGCCACTGATCCACTAGAAGTAGATGATTGGCTTCGTGTAGTGGAAATGCAACTCAACATAGCGCAGTGTGATGACCAGCAGAAGGTGTTGTACGCAGCAGGACAACTTTAGGGAGAAGCTCAAGATTGGTGGGAGGCATTCGAGTATGGGCATCTCACTAATGCTCCTCCTATCACCTGGCAAGAATTTAGAGAGAATTTTAGATCCTACCACATACCTGAAGGATTGATAGAGCTCAAGTAGGAGAAATTTAGAGCTCTAAAACAGGGATCTATGTCTGTAGTTGAGTATCGTGACAAATTTGCTTAGTTGTCATGTTACACTCCGAATGAGGTGGCTGATGATGCTAATAAGCAACGCCACTTTCTCAAGGGTCTATATGATGGTCTACAACTCTAGCTTATGTCCAATATATACCCCAATTTCTAGACACTAGTGAATCGTGCTATTGTTATTAATAATAAGCGTAAAGAGATGGAGGCTAAGAAGAGGAGGCTTCAGGGATAGGCCTCTAGGAGTAATACTCATCCATGCACCAACCCTTAGCAAGGATTCTAGCAGAGGTACCTAGGGCCACCTAATCAGTGGAATCACAAACCAAACCAGCATTGTCCTACGTACCAGCAGCAGAATGACAATCAATGCCCCCAGCAGCAGAGTGGCCAGCAGACACCACAATAGGGAGTGCCTAACAATACTCCCATGAAGACCAGTGCCCCTAGCACTCCCAACAAGTGTTTCCGCTATGGTAAAGTGGGTCACCTGTCTTATAATTGCCTTGTGAAGCCAAACCAGCAGACCCCACAAAAGGCAGCATAGTCATCAGAAGCCAACACCCAACACAGGAAAGGTTAATCATGTGTCTATAGAGACGACGCTTGTGGAACCAGAAGTCATGCTCAGTACGTTTGATGTCAATTCCACTCCTGCCACTCTTCTTTTTGATTCTAGAGCTTTGCATTCTTTCATATCATAAGCATTTGTTAGAACGCATAGCATACCCTTATGTGCCATGAAAGATCCTATATTAGTAAACTCACCAGGAGGTAGTATGCAAGCTTCTTATCATTGTCTTCCAACTAGTCTATCCTTAAGGGGGTAGTGTTCAAAGTGAGCCCCATTGTGTTGAGAACATCTGGCATTGATGTGATTCTGGGTATGGATTTGATGAAGCAAAACTAGGTAGTAATTCAGTGTCAAGAGAAGGTAGTTGTTATGACCGCACTAAATGGGGATAGAATCAGTGTCGATGTTGTAGTACAAGCACAGTCGACAGCCACAGTGAGCCAGCTTGATGATTGCGTCAACAAGGAGGACCCAGTAGTGGATGACTTTCTAGATGTGTTCCCTGATGACTTACTAGGTATGCCACTTGACCGTGACATTGAGTTTATTATTGAATTATTACCTAAAACTTCACCTATAGCTAAGCGTTCATATAGTATGGGGGTTAATGAACTAGAGGAACTTAAGAAACAAATAAAGGAGTTATAGGAGAAAGGTTTCATTCATCCTAGTTCGTCACCTTGGGGAGCACCGGTTATATTTGCTGACAAGAAGGATGGTACCTAGAGGATGTGTGTTGATTATCGGTCACTCAATAAGGTTACTATCAAGAACAAGTACCCGCTACCTAGGATTGATGACTTGTTTGATCAGTTGAGAGGTGCTTGTGTTTTCTCTAAGATTGATCTTCGTTCTGGTTATCATTAGTTGAAGATTCGTGCAACTAACATACCCAAGACAACTTTTACTATGAGGTATGGTTTGTATGACTACGCCGTTATGTTCTTTGGTTTGACCAATGCACCTGCATACTTTATGTACTTGACGAATAAGGTGTTCATGGAGTTTTTGGATAAGTTTGTGGTGGTATTTATCGATGATATATTGGTATTCTCCAAAACAGAAGAAGAGCACATTGAACATCTAAGGTTGGTCTTGCAAAAGCTTAGAGAACACAAGTTGTATGCTAAGCAAAAGCAAGTGTGAGTTTTGGTTGAAGGAAGTTTCTTTCCTAGGCCATGTTGTCTCTAATGGTGGAATAGCAGTAGATCCAAGCAAGATGAGAGATGTGTTGAACTAGAAACCACCAACCGATGTGAGAGGGATTCGTAGTTTCTTGGGATTGGCTGGATACTATAGAAGGTTCATAGAAGGGTTTTCTAAATTTGCTAAGCCTATGATAGTTCTATTGGAGAAAAATGCTAAGTTTGTGTGGTTCGAGAAGTGCCAAGCTAACTTTGAGGAATTAAAGAAAAGATTGACTACATCCCTAGTATTGGTTTTGCCAGATTTGAGCAAGAACTTTTCTATCTATTGTGATACATCTCGTTAAGGTCTCGAATGTGTTCTTATGCAAGAAGGAAGAGTAGTGGCCTATGCATCCTGATAGTTGAGAAAGCATGAGCTAAACTAACCTACTCATGATTTAGAATTAGCAGTAGTGGCTCATGCTCTGAAAATATAGAGGCACTATCTTATCGGACATAAGAGTGATATCTATACTTATCACAAGAGTTTGAAGTACATATTCACCTGGACAGATCTGAACTCGAGGCAGTGTTGATGGTTGGAGTTGATTAAAGATTATGATCTAGAGGTACACTATCATCCTAGAAAGGAGAATGTTGTTGCCGATGCTCTTAACATGATGAGTTACGCTAAGGAGGTGCAAGTGACAGCTATGTCAAGAGAGTTGTGTGCTGAATTTGAGCAACTAAACTTGGACTTTGTCACTAATGTAGTGGAGTTGGTGATAGAACCCACACTAGAGCAAGAAATACGTAAGGGCCAGTTATAGGATGTGAAGTTGAAAGAGATAGCGGTGAACATAGTGATTGGCAAGGCACCAGGTTTCTGTATGGATGATAATGGAACTCTGTGGTTTGGGAAAAGACTATGTGTGCCTAAGATAAGGCTATATGGGAAGCAATTCTTCGTGAGGCACATGAGTCTGCTTACTCTATACATCCTAGGAGTACCAAGATGTACTTGGATCTGAAAAAGAAGTATTGGTGGTACGTACTAAAGAGAGATGTTGCTGAGTATGTTGCTATTTATGATACCTGTCAAAGAGTCAAAGAAGAATATCAAAGACTTGCAAGATTGCTACAACCAATGAAAATACCTAAGTGGAAGTGGGGGGAAGTTGATATGGATTTTATTGTGGGGTTACCACGCACTCAGAGAGGTTATGATTCAATTTGGGTGATAGTGGATCGGTTAACTAAAGTTGCTCACTTCTTATCGGTCAAGACTACCTATACTGGACCCCAATTGGCTGCATTATATATGGAAAGAATAGTATGTCTGCATGGTGTTCCAAAGAAGATCATGTCTGACAGAGGTACTCAATTCATGTCACACTTTTGGCAAATAGTACATACCTCATTGGGAACAAAGTTGAATTTGAGTACAACGTATCACCCTCAGACCGATGGGCAAACTAAGAGGATTGATCAGATATTAGAGGACATGTTGATATCTTGTGCATTACAGTATGGTATAAGTTGGGACAAGAGCTTGCCTTATGTAGAGTTTTCATATAACAACAGTTATCAGAAGAGTCTCAAGATGGCACCTTTTGAGGTTTTGTATGGACGAAAGTGTAGAACCCAATTGTTTTGGAATCAAATGGGAGAAACTCAAATGTTCAAACCGTATGTTTTAAGAGACGTAGAAGAGCAAGTAAGGATGATTAGGTATAACTTGAGAGTGGCCTAGTCTTCATAGAAGAGTTATGCTGACACTCGGAGAAGAGAATTGGTTTTTGAAATAGGGGATTATGTTTACCTAAAAGTGTCACCAATGAGAAGTGTGAGAAGGTTTAACATAAAAGGAAAGTTAGCACCAAGGTATATTGGGCCTTTGAAGATTTTAGAGAGACGTGGTGAAGTAGCTTATCAGTTGGAATTGCCTAAGAGTTTGTCAGGTATACATGATATGTTCCATGTGTCTCAATTAAAGAAGTGTTTGCGTGTACCTAAGGAGCACATACCGTTAGAAGAACTTACAGTTAACGAAGATCTTATATATGAGGAATTTCTAGCAAGGATTTTGAAGACGGTAGAAAGGGTTACGAGGGACCGAGTTATAAAGATGTGTAAGGTTCAGTGGAATCGATATACAGAAAATGAGGCTACTTGGGAAAGAGAAGAGGATTTGAGAAAAACATACCCGCAACTTTTTGAGTAAGCATCGTCCGAATCTCGAGGATAAGATTCATTTTAAGGGGGTAGAATTGTAACACTCTAAAATTTGCATGATTTTAAAATAGGAGAAAATGATTTGTTTATGCATTGGTGTGAGCATTTAAACCTAGTGGAATAATATTTTTTGTTAATTAAAATCAACTATAGGGTTTATCTATATGCTGGTGCATACATGCCGTTGCATATTCTTTTGTGATGTGTGGTTTTGATCAAAGTTTCAAAGAGAATTTAAATTTGACTTGGAATTGGTTCTGAAAATATATTTTAGAAAAAGAAAAGGATTTTTTTATTTTCCCCCTCACCCTCTTTGGTTTTTAGCCCACCACCGCAGGCCCCTTTCCTCCCCACTTGGGCCAGAGCGCCACTTCAGGCCGCTCCTCTCTTCTTCTCTCCATGGCCCAGCCAAGCCGAAGGCCCGCGTAGCTGCCCACACTCTCCTCCCTCGCCTATCTCGCTGACAGCCCAAGCCCGCGTGTCAGGGTTATCTTCTTCTCCAGTTCATCTCCGCGTTGGACTCTGTCTGAGTCGGACATCACCGCTGAGTCCGCCTCCGCTACGCCGCTGGCTTGCGCTCCATGCCACCCCGCTCATAAATAGCCGCCTCAAGTTGCGCCGCACTCCTATCTAAGCCTAGAGCCAGCGCCGCCCTCGCTTCGAGCCATAGCAAAGACGCAACCCTAAGCTCCGCCCCCACCATCGGCGTTGCATAGCCGCCGCGCGTCGTCGTCGGTTCCCCACCTTGGTATTCCATCTAGGTGAGTTCGTTGTCATCTCCTCTTTCTCCTCGTGCCCTTTCTTTGCTCTGTGGTGGTCCGCAGGCCCCAATCTAGCTCCGCCGGTGAGCTTCTCACCACCGTTCATGGCTGTCGTTGCCATTGGATTCCTTCCCCGGCGACAACGCTCTCTCTCCCCCTCTGATTTAATCTGAGCTATCCAAATCAGATCTAACGGTCCAGATCTCATCATACCAATTCGCCTGGCAATTTTTCAAAAGAGCCCCTACACTTTTCTATATTAGAACCCACAATCCAATGTGCAAATCCAGAATACGTTTTCTTTTTTGGAAAACGTAGTTTCTTCGAATTAGATTTAAAATACGTTTTCATCTATTTGCAGTTTTGCCACTAATCTTGTTTAAGCCATAAAATCTTTGTTTTAACTCCGATTTGATCCGTTCAAGTTGTGTTAGGTTCGTAATTCTATAACCTACATGTTTGTACTACTGTTAGATATGTTTTCAATTTTTAAGATTCGAGTTTAGATTTAATCTATAATTTTATTAAAGGAAATCTTGTTAAATTCACAACTTCTCCGTTTTAGCTCTGATTTTTATGATCTTCGCGTCTGTGTGTTCATAGTGAGATGTAGATTCATTTTACAAACTTTTTGTCTTGATTCTATGCTATTGGTGTACTGTTCTAATCTATAGCCTTTGTTGCTATGCATGATTCCTTCTGGATGCTTGTATGTTGCTGTGATTATCGAGTATAGATGGTGAGAAATTCGTAGGTGATCAAGAGTACTACTTTGATGAGAGGGATCAGTAGGAGCACTTTGTTTAAGGCAAGTATAGCATGGGATTATCCTTGTTTCCTATCAACTTTAAGACATTTAATTCACGTTGTATGTGTCACCTTAATAGAGATTCCCTAGATTAAACTTATACCTTATCTCCTATGGAATATGCATTGGGTAGCGTTGCTAGTGCTCAATTAAACCATGATCTTGTAACTTGACTAATGGTATATGCAATAAACATTAAAATATGACTTTTTAGCAACTTCAAAATAGGAGGGGGCTAGAGTGTTTAGCTACTTTCTAAATGCTTCAGATTCCTCTCCCTAAGGGCTTATCGGTAAGTGATCATCCAGGACTTACAGTACAGCTGTGAGGGCTACATGGCTCTAGCTTTAGCTCGGTGAGGACCTTTTCTAGCTTGTTAGTGGTTACCTTTTTGGCGTAAGAATGGCTTGTCGAATCGGGTATAGTGTGGCCTCTGTCTCCATTTGTATAGGCTGTGCCTCAATGTGCCATCGGAAAGGGGGCTCTACATCTGTTTGTCGAGTGAATCTAATGCCCCTAACTTGTTAGACGAATCTTTGAAAGGCTTCCTAGTGAACCCTGCCTGCTCACCTTGAAAGTGTTTTGGAAGTAATTAACCTAGGCATATGGGTATCCTGACTCACAGTGAAAGTGTATAACCTCTGCAGAGTGTAAAACTGGTATATCAGCTGTGCTCACGGTCACGAGCGGCCTTGGAACATTTACGGAATAGATGATCACTAAGAATTATCCGTTTATGCTATTCATTATTCATGCTTACATTGATCATGTGTTTTACTTTGGGATTGAAACAACTTATTGCTACTCTTATGCTAAAATTGTGACAACTAAAAGCTGAATGCTGTTAAACCTGTGTCAAGCCTTTTGAGCCTCATGAACCCCATGTTACACTTGTTGAGTACGACACGTACTTACGCTTGTTTATTTTTATTTTTTGGATAAAAATCCCAGATGGGTAACAGATGTTTATGGTAATGATGACTTTTCTGGGGATTACTAGACTTGTGGTCAACCAGTTGACGTCCCTGTGATATGGAGCTTCCGCGAGAGATTTTTCTTTATACTTCTGCTACATTTATGTGACGACTCTATCCTATTATACATGATGTAATAAACACTTGTGATAGTACTATCTATAATTTGCCGGCTTATATGTGTGACTAATCTCTGTGCGCACATAAAATTATGTATCCCATTTTATCCTTAAAATCGGGTGTGACAGGCAATGACCAACATGAAAATAGGTAATAGTTAAAATTTATTTTTCCACATCTTATTTGCACTCCAAGAGTCATTCTCGTTTTCTATATTTGGCTAGTGAGAAATCCAGAATGGCTAGCAAGAAATTCAGAATAAAAGATGGATATATTTGGATAGTCAACTAAAGAAGCTGTTGGAGGGGTTTTTTGACGAAAATCTCTATTCATAACAATTAGAAAGAATACAGAGTCTCTTGGAGTTGCTCTTATATGGTTAAACAAAACATTTTTCAGGAATGCTCTATTATTTCAACCGAGTGCCTGTACATATCTAGGTGGTTTTGACAACCGCCTCTACCAAGGACCTCTATATATGCGAAAGAGCTTGTAGCCTAGTGGTTACAAGAGCCTTAATACCATCTCATCGGGTTCTAGGTTCGACTCTTCATGGTAACGACTATTCTAGGATTTAACAGCATTGTGCTTTCAGTGGTAGGCAACGGTCCCGTTGATAATGAGGCACCTGTGGTATATCTTCATCAATCTCAATGATTTGTCGGCCTAGTCTTTGAAGATGAGTGTACGTGTGTTCATAGGAGTGAGTGTACGTGCGTTGTGAACGTTTACGTTGTACTATGTAGTTCTCAAAAAAGGACATCCATATATAAATAAAGCATTATTGAGTATCCAATAGCTAATATTGTGAAGTATTTTTAAGGGTTATAGACGTTCTGAGCTGTTGTAGGATCCCGTGAGCATCTAGAGGGGACGAATTTGGTGTATAATTTGAGAGCTCAAATTAAAAATACCACAAGAAAAATAATAAACTAATCTAGTAAGATATGCACTTAAAGTTTTGTCTAGTGTGCTCTAGCTTAATTACTCTCAACCCACAAAGAGTTTTCCAATCTAGAGCCAATCCTATCAACTAGCCTAGGGCTAATCTAGAAAACATTGTGGCAAACATTTCTTTTTTTTTAATATACTATTGTTAGGCTCTTTTAGATGCTATTGGGACGACGACTTGCATGTGGTGGGTTTTGTATGTCAAACTCTCAAAAGAATTAGATGCTACTGGGACGATGACTTGCATGTGGGTTTTGTATGTCAAACTCTTGAAATAATGGATCCAAGATATAAGATCAATGCACTTGTAATTCTCCACTATAGTTTAACATAACTAGCAATAACAGCCACTATCTCTGGCTATATCAGTTTGAGGAAGGTCCAACTATTTGCCCCTAAGTGTAATTTCGAGGCTACAAATTCTTGTAACTGGCTATTATCGGTTTCAGGAGGCCGAACGCTAAATGCCATAGCCGGTTGAAAGGATCGTTTCAATGCCTAGAGGGAGGTGAATAGGCTCTACAAAACTTTTCCTCAAAAGATTAGCACTTAAAAACAACAGGTCACTGTGCACATGACAATCCCAATCTACCCGACCTAGCCAGCTTATTTCACTGAAATGAGAACGAGATCTCTCCCTTCTGTTGTATTTAAGGTTGAGAAGTGGAACTCTGCATCAGGGTCTAAAGGACCTCTGGACACTTCTTGGTTCAGAATTAAGGGTATACCTCAGTGAAAAAAAGGTCTTTCTCTAATGTTTGCATGGTGGCTTCAAAGGTTGGAGTGCCTTTGGAAATTGACAAAGACAACTGGACTTAAAAAGAATATGTAAGAGTGAAGATTGGGTGCAGAGATGTGACAAAGGTACTAGCTACTGTTGATAGTGTCTTGTATTTTCACTTCCACGATTTTCATTTTCAGAGGGAAGTAGAACAGGAAGGATATACAAACCCTGCAGACAATAAATGGATAAGAACCGGGGGTGACAAGGCTTCTGACGATAATTCGTCTCCCAAAAACCCAAGGCTATGGGGAGGGTTCCAAACTGACGATACCTTGGCAGGGCCCAGCAGAACAAGCAACAGCGACAAAGAAAGGCAAGGGGCAGAGGGTATCAACAAGGATCAATTGGAAAATAGTGAGGATGTGGATGACAGTGAAGATGAGGGCTTGCAAATGGGAGACTTATGTCAACCTGGTGTTGGTGGATTGATATTTGGCAATTTCAGTAGAGTGAAAATCGGGAAACTGAGCTACATCTAGGGGGGGGGGGGGGGGGGGGGGGGGGGGGGGGATAAATGAGTATGGCTCTAGCATGTGTAATTCCAAATATGATCTTTTGGTTGCCACTGAGGCAAAAAAGGGCACTTCTTAACTCTGGTAAATCAAATGAAGGCAGCATGGGTAAGAAGAAGGGAGTCAAATATGATCCTTTGGTTGCCACTGAGGCAAAAAAGGGCACTTCTTAACTCTGGTAAATCAAATTAAGGCAGCATGGGTAAGAAGGGAAGTCATGGGTAACAACAATTTGAACAATGAACTTACAGTTATCCTAGTGGGATCCAGTCAATGGGTGGGAAATGAAGAGAGCTAATCACCTAGATTTATGCCCCGTTCGGCTGGCAGAATTTTGGCTGAAACTGGCTGGAAAACACTGTTCTGGCTGAATTGTTGTGAGAGAAAAACATTGTTCGAGCTGAAAAAAGAAGCCGAACAAGCCGGATATGAGGTAAGCCAAACGGGGTCTTAGAAAAGGACAAATAAAGAACATCTTGTGTGGCAGATGTGAGAATTGAAGATGTAATGAAAACTCAAAGAGGAAACTAAAGATATTGAGATGGTGGAAAAGGTGCCAGTAGTAAAAGAGACACTAGAAATGAGAGAGATTCGAATTCCTGATAAATTTGGTAATAAGAGGGTTTTGACATCCATTCATCATCTAATGACTATGTGATTGATAAAAAAAACATAGCAATTACATACTTGATCCATCTATATTCTTTGAAATTTTATGTACACTTTTAGTTATACATTTTTTATAATAATAAGTAAAGGCATCACCTAATAAAGTATATGGCAGCACCGTATTCACTGGATATTCTTGTGTGGCCGATCGACCGGGCTGAGCCGCTGCCCCCTGTCTCGGTCCCGATGGATCCCCAAAACCTAAATGGTATGGTGGGCATGATGCAATGGCCATAGTGATGTGTCATCACGGTGCACATGGCAGCTGGGATATATGATCATCCGATCCAAGAAATTAAAGGCGATATCGAGCTAGCAGACCTAATATGTACCTAACACGATATCAATTCCAAATCCGGCCATGGAGACGTGATTACGAGGTGCGTCTGCGGTGCGTGGTGGCTTTAATTTATTTTTGCCCCTCTCGCTCGATCGTCCTCGTGCTACCTCCACTACTTTTCTTTTTCTATTCGATCATTCTGTGTGCATCGATGTGTGATACACATACACAGCCGTCGCCCGTAGGATCGGACGGGAAAGCCAAAACGTCCAAATTAAGCTGCTCCACTGCTGGCCCATTCTGACGAGGAATCCACGTAGGATTCATGCATTACATATACTACATATTTCGTACGGCGCTCCGGTTCACACACCTTTTTTGTTGAGCTAGCTACCGTTTTTCCAGGAAAAAAAACACTCAGAGGAATATATCATAGGAATATATAGCTGCTGCTATCTAGGATGCTGCTATCTAGGATGAAAACCGACGGAAAGCCTCTTAACCGTTTTCTACTTCTACATTTGAATACGAATACGAAAACGAAAACGAAAACGAAAACGAAAGTGGTAAAGCCAGACACGAAAACGAACACGAACTACGGAATATCGAGAATTTCGAAAACAAATTAATTCGAGCGGAATTATGTCGAACACGGTCGGTATATGAAAAATCAATATTGGAATATTGACCCGAAGGACCAAGTGCATAACAATTAACGAGTGAATAATAATTAACAAGCCCTACAACTTTCTTAAAAAGTACCTCCATTCGAACACCATGTAAGAAAGATATGATTTTTCTAATGGCAACCGGCGCTTGTACGTGATTAATATACCGCTGAAACTTTGTTTTTTATATCTTAAAGACCTCAAATGAAAAAAACTAAAAGCTAGAAAGTTGTAGATCTCGTCGAGAGCTATAATTTTCATATAAAAATTATCTTCATCCGAGATGTATGAAAAAGATAGAATTTTTCTAAGACTGGACTTCTAATGGGCCAAATTTGGTTTAAACCGAATTTCGAATTCGGGATATTCCGAATTATAAAAGTAGAAATGTAGAAAATGATCGGAAAAAATGTCAAAACCGTTTTCGTTCCGATTTCAAATTTGATATTTCGAATCTATCTGAAAATACGAATTCGATCAAATTAAATGTAGAAAATAATACGGTGAGGATATTTTCATACCGTTTTCATCCTACTGCTATCGGCGAGAAACTGGCAGCGCCTGCCTGCCCCAGTTACTGCCTCACCCACATGTACCCACAGGCCGGGCCGCCAGTGGACTGGAACGAACGAACCGGTCGAGAGCACTCACCAGCTCCGATCCGGTGGAGCATCAGGATATATATATATAGCTACAACTTGGAGAATAAGAATATACTATACTCCAGGTCCAGGAAGGAGTTAAGTAACCCCAGTTGGTCAGTGGACCTAGCTTAGCTTAATTAGCTAGGACGGACGTACATCCTGTGTAGTACGGTACAGTCCTCAGCTTAGCTTATTCCCAAATCCCAACCTAGCTGGACTGGACCTGCTGCTCGATGGATCGGCCTATAAATACCGATCGATCGAGATAACCACCAATAACCCCCTGCAGGTAGAGACTAGGAGAGCGGTAGCTAGCTGCAAGAAGCAAGCTCATAATTAAGCAGACGATCGATAGAGTTGGTCCATCAGCTAGCAAGCTAATCAAGTTAGTAAATGGAATTGGTGGTGGAAACCACCGCATCATCCTCTTCCTCCCTTAAACCCCACGACGGCGGCAGTATTAGCAACAATAATACAGCTGCTAGCAGCAAGAGGGCCACCAGCAGCCACGGCGGCAACAACTTACTCCGGCGGTGGGAGTGGGACATGCTGACGCGTTTCCACGCCGGCTACTTCCGCATCAGCCTGGCGCTCAGCGGGCAGGCGCTGCTGTGGCGCACGCTCATCAGCGACTCCGCCGCCGCCGTCTCCTCCTCCTCCTCCAGCGGGCACGGGCCCCTGCTGCCCCTGCTGCCCTCCGTGGCGTTCCTTCTCCTCTGGTCGCTGGCGCTGCTGGCCCTGCTCGCGCTCGCCGCGCTCTACGCCGCGCGCTGCCTGCTCCGCTTCCCCGCCGTGCGCGCCGAGTTCCGGCACCACGTGGCCATGAACTACCTGTTCGCGCCCTGGATCTCGTGTCTGCTGCTGCTGCAGTCGGCGCCGTTCCTGTTCCTGCGCCCCAGCGCGCCGCCCTACCATCTGCTGTGGTGGGCCTTCTCGCTGCCCATCCTCGCGCTGGACGTCAAGATCTACGGGCAGTGGTTCACGCGCGGACGGAAGTTCCTCTCCATGGTGGCCAACCCGGCCAGCCACATCACCGTCATCGGCAACCTCGTCACGGCCAGGGCGGCCGCCAGGATGGGCTGGCACGAGGGCGCAGTCGCCATCTTCGCCGTCGGCGCCGCGCACTACCTCGTGCTCTTCGTCACGCTCTACCAGAGGTTCCTCGGATCCGACTCGCTGCCGGCCATACTGCGCCCGGTCTTCTTCCTCTTCTTCGCAGCGCCCAGCATGGCGTCGCTCGCCTGGGACGCCATATCCGCCTCCTTCGACACCTGCTGCAAAATGCTCTTCTTCCTCTCCCTCTTCCTCTTCGCGTCCCTCGTACGTCGTCGTTTATTTCTCTTCTTGTTTTATTTAATTTTATGCATAGTAATTTTTGCTTGAATGAAAGTATATATATATGATGAAATTGGGTTGCGCACACACTTGTTTTATTAGTCCGAAAATTAGAACAAGTGCTAGATAGTGCGCATGCACTAGATCACTAGTAGATAGATATAATACTATTATTCTCGTTGGTAATGGTGGGCGGAGACAAACTAAAAGATACCTTGTCCTCCGATCCCCTTACGATATGAATATGATCGATCCCTCTGTGGGAAGAAGCAGGGAAGGGAATATGGGATATATAGACGATGCTTGCATATCTTTTTCTTACGTACAACGACTACAAGCAGGCAGGCAGCCACTCATCATGCATTGCACGTTGGAATTATATTACTGGATCATGCATGCTCTCTCTCTCTCTCTCTCTCTCTCTCTCTCTCTCTCTCTCTCTCTCTCTCTCTCTCTCTCTCTCTCTCTCTCTCTCTCTCTCTCTCTCTCTCTCTCTCTCTCTCTCTCTATCTATCTATCTATCTATCTATATATATATATATATATATATATATATATCTATATATATATATATATATATATATATATATGGAAGAGGTTATTCAGCAAGCCGGCTACAAATAAGTTATTCTGTAGCCACCTCTATTACCATAATTTTATATACTAATTTACCATATGTCAATACATATTATTACTATAGTTGGGTTACTATAACACATGGGGAATATTTACCATAACGTTATAGTAACCACTAGTAAGGAGTTACTACTGTTAAATCTCGTAAATTACCATAGTAATTATCGTAACTCAAAGTGGCTACAGAATAAGTTATTCTGCAGCCAGCTATAGAGAGTAGTTTTATATATATATATATCTATCTATAAGTAAGTAAGTGGTAGTGCATACAGCTGACTCATTCCCAACGTACTACACTTTTCTTTCCATCCTGTGTGGTACGGTGATTATATGAACTTCACTGATGATATGCATGCGTGGCATGCAGGTTTCCCGGCCGACGCTGTTCAAGCGTGCGATGCGTCGCTTCAGCGTGGCGTGGTGGGCCTACTCGTTCCCGCTGACGCTACTCCGCGCTGGCGTCCGCGGAGTACGCGCGGGAGGTGCGGCAGGCGGCGGCTAACGCGCTGATGCTGGCGCTCGCCGTGCTGTCCGTGGCCGTCACCCTCGCCCTCATGCTCTTCACCGCCCTGCGCACCGCCGAACTGCTGCCGCACGACGACCCCTTCGACTGCCCGCAGCTGCCCCAGCTGCTCGTTCCTCCTAGTGTGCGATAGATAGCTACCTCTTTCGGCCAGGCAGAGATCGAGAGCGTCAGTGAGATGTACTGTATATATACTCGTATATATATGGGCACCAGTAATATATATAGTGTATGCATGTAATGAAGCGTGTATAGATAGATTATTGATGCATGCTACGTTTCCAATTAATTATAAATCAGGTTTAACTTTTCTAGATGTTAAACACACGTAGATTGAGACGGATACAAGGAGAGAAACGTACAAGTTCTTGCTTTTGACTTTTATTATACATACATATACGTGTCTTTTGTGAACAAAATATATTGGCATTTACTCTGTTCCAAATTATAAGTCGTTTTGACTTTTTTTTTACATCCAATTTACTATGTATCTAGATATAACATATGTCTAGATACATATCAAATTAGACATACCAATAAAGGTCAAAGCGACTTATAGTTTGGAATGAATGGCTAGTTTTGGAAAGACATGCTAGTATACATTCTTGTTCACAACATCCTTTACAGTAGCTCTGGAACACACGATTGATCTCATCTCTCAGCGTAATGAAAACCCAAAGAAGATTAACATAGTATCACCGAGTGCCTTTTTTAGGGGCTGAGGCTGGTACGGTATTGAACGAAAACGGGCCACTGGACCATACGCCGTGTTTGTGCCAAGAAAAAGGCTTATCATGCCATGTCGGCATGGCAACAAGAGAAGGTGTCTGTTAGGACTGGATGACTAGTGGGCCTGAGACAGGTTGTCCATCCAGCAGCTACAAAAGAGAACCGAGAGCAGGCCAACGAGGCATCGAACAAATATCAGAAACCTTCTCTTAGTTTATTTACTGTTCTTCTTTTCTCCTCAAGTATCTCCCTCTTCTGTACCCAGATTTCCCTACTGCTACTGCTTATCTTCTTCCCTAGATGTACTACTTCTAGTCTACTTCCTCGATCTCATGCTCGCTGCCTTCCCAAACTCCTTTCTCAAATTGTATGGGACCAGTTATCAGTAATTGATTGGGGATGTGCAATCGGGTTGCTAACAATTGGTATCAGAGCCATCGATTCTTGGTTCTTAGCGCCATGAATTCCTCTTCCGTGATATCTCCTGCTTCCTAGCTCCTCCTCGAAGAAATCCAGCTTGCCTTCGCTGAGATCCACAGGAGGTTCGATGAGTTCGATGCTCGTTGGGACCGGCGCGTTGTCGAGCTCTTGGCCTCGCAGGAGCAGCAGGATGCCTAAAAGCGCTCTAGTTTAGTTTTGGTAAATTTGATGAAACACTAAGTGCTAACCCATAGCTCTAAGTGATCATGAGATAAGGTAGCACATTCTAAGTGGTGGATCAAATGGTGATGATCAAGTGCTCGGGCTTGGAAAAGAAAAAAGAGAAAAACAAAATGGGCTCAAGGCAAATGTGATATCCATAGGGCCATTTTATTTTGGTGATCAAGACACCTAGTGGGTGTGATCACATTTAGGATAGATAGCCATACTATTAAGAGGGGTGAAACTCATCGTAAAATACGGTTATCAAAGTGCCACTAGATATTCTAACTCATTGCATATGCATTTAGATTCTAGTGAGTGCTAACACCCTTGAAAATATTTTATGAAAACTTGCTAATACACGTGCACAAGATGATACACTTGGTGGTTAGTACTTTTGAGCAAGGGTGGAGAAATTGGTGGAGAAATTGGTGAAGAGGATGCGTTGTTTCTCGCGACCAGATGTAGGACTGGACTCTGGACATGCGCAACTAGTCAGTGGTGGAGAAGTAGCATGGCCTCGGTCTTGATGACCGGACTTTGGTTGACAGAGTGATCGAACGCGGCGGTGTGCGTCCGATCGGCAGTGACGTACGCTGATGCAAGTAGTCGTGGCGCACACAGAGGAGCAAGAGAGGATCAGACGCTGCCATGCGTCCGGTCGCTGTCGATCTGACGCGTCCAATCAAGAAAAAGTGGTGTTGGATCATCTCTGGAAGTGACCTGACATGGCGTAGTGGGAGTCAGGTCGGTAGAGCAGCGTGTTAGGTCATTGGCTTCGCGGGCATGGGCGCGAGTGACCGTTCGCCTCATCGATGCATCCGGTCGCTCTTTAACCGCATGGGCGTAGACATGTAGCCGTTGGAGATCTATGGCTAGCGTTTGAAGGCAGGCCACATGGCGCTCAACGAGCGACCGGAATCTGGTGGCGTGTGTCTGGTCACCTCTGACCGACGCGTCTAGTCAACCCGCAATGAGCTACCCATGGTGCCCAATGGCTCTATTTTGTGAGGGCTTCTATTATTTAAGCCTCATGGCTGACTCTTGCTCACTCTCTTGGCCATTTGTATTGAGTATACATCCTAGTGAGCATAGCCAACACTCTCTAACTCACCTTGCTTGATTGGATCATCATCTAGTGAGATTTGAGAGCATCCAAGTGCATTGCTTTGAGTGATTGCATCTAGAGGCACTTGATGATTGTGTTTCACTACTGTGTTTTCTTTTGTTACTCTTGGTGGTTGCCGTCACCTAGACGGCTTGGTGCAATGAGGATCATCGAGCAGGGGAAGCTAATTGTCTCTGGCTCCGATCGTGGTGATTGTGAGGGGTTCTTGACCTTTCCCAAATGGAGAGTCAAAAGGTATTCTAGTGGATTGCTCGTGATCAGTGGATCCTCATCTTGTGTTGGTTGTGCAGCACCCGATTGTGGGTTAAGCGTATGATGCCTATTAGCGTGTGAACCTCCAAGTGAGTAAATCGCCACAACAGGGACTAGCTTGCCGGCAAGCAAGTGAACCTTGGTAAAAAATCATTGTGTCATCTTGTCTCCGAAGATTTTATTGGTATTCATTGTGATTGATTGATCATCTCTTGCCACGGTGGTATAACTCACTACCTCTCTTGTGTATTTGCATTCCTAGTGTAGCTAAGCTCTTTAGTGTAATTAGTTTTGAGAGCTAGCTTGTGTCTTATCTTATCTAGTTTGGTTAGTGAGACTCTTTAGTTAGTCTTTGAGAGCTCACTATCTTAGTGGTAGTGACCTAGCCTTGTGTGTGATATAGACTATAGCAACTAGAATTATAGTTAGGTGGCTTGCATTTTTAGTAGGCTATCGCAACATTCGTTTCGTCTCATAATTATCTAATCACTTGTCTTAGTGTTGTTGTAGAATTTTTAATAAGCTATTCACCCCATCTAGCCATTAGCACCTTTCAATGCCACCGAGGACATCCGCGTCGGTGCCCCAAGCAGATCGATGCCATGTTGGTCGCCGACAACTAGGGTAGGCTATTTGAGCAGCTTGCCTATGACCCAGAGGAGCGCGACCTCGACCTCTCCACCATCGACGTCTTTGGCTCCGACCAGATCCGCAACGAGCACGGCCTCACCTCCAACGTCCCCATCGCGCTGCCCCATGGCCCTAAGTTGTCGTGCCTCGGCTCCGTGCTCGAGTTTGACCTCGCCTGCCTGGAGTAGCTTGTCGTCGACGCTGCGGCGACCGAGAACACCTCCACCCGACCCCGACGTGTTCGCCTGCGTCACACCCGTCAGGGAGAACGTGCTCGTGGCGACTTCCCCAGAAGAGTACAAGCACCAAATTCAAGAGCTCGAGAAGCTGTCTCTGATGTTGCCCGGGCTGCCACGGCGGAGGATGAGGCGGACTCGTGGCCAAAGCTTCTTAAGGGGGCGTACAAGTATGGGTTCGTGTCTGGCTTTGAGTCCTTCTCCATCCCCAAGGGGCTACCGGAGGCCACCGTCCGCCGCATCTCGGAACTCAAGGTGGAGCTAAAGCGGATGCTAGACTTCCACCTCGGCCCCGACAAGTACGCGTTCCGCGGCATCCCGTTCGGTGGCCATGTTGGCTCCTACGGGCTAGAGTTCACGCTGGTCATCGAGACGAAGCAGACCGCATAGCAAGAGCCCAAGCGCTTTGGGTTCCTCGTTGTACGCGTCGAGCTGGAGCAGCTCCTCGTGGCCAACTTCGCCGCTGGGGGGCAGTCCGAGCTGCACGCCACCTCCATCCTCGCTGCGCCCCTAGACACGCTCCTCTGCGCCCGTCTGGGCCCCGTCAAGTGCGTGCTCTATGACACCCCACTCAGTGGCTACGACGGCTCCTTCGACGACGACCCTGAGTCCAATGTCGCCCACTTCGACATGACGCTCGATCGAGCCATCGGTCGCGATGGCTCGGCACCCGCGGCAGCTGCCGCGCTCTGCACCGATGCTGTAGGCGCTGCAGGTGGTGGGCTGCTGGTTTGGGAGATGGTTGCGGGGTCAACGTAGGCCACATGTTCGACGATTTGCTCAGCCGACGAGGAGATGCTCTGCTGGAAGGACGACAACCATGGGCTGGCCCCGGTGTCCTACATGGCCACGCTCGAGCTCTGCAACCTCTCTGCCTACGCCGAGCTGCTGAACACCATGGCCTACGAGAACCTCTGTCAGGTCACAGAGAGCAACATGGACTGGCTCGAGCACGCCAGCGCGGTCGGTCCCAGCGTCAGCAAGTTCTACTTCTTCACTGAGCTCCTCGGTGACCTGCTCTGTCGTGTCCACCTCTTCCCGACCTTCCTCATACGCGTCGCGGAGGTCGCCGCGGGCGGGGCGCTCTCCATCACCGCGATCCCCACGCTCCTCGCCTACATCGACGCCGCGCACCGCGAGGCAGGCGCCGCCTACGCCGAGGTCGTCCCTGTCGACGCCGTCGTCGTCTTCACCAACGAGGAAGATCTGGGCTTCCACCACTCCATCATCGATGACGCGAACGCGAGCGCCATCCCTGCGGACGCGTTCGCACGCATCATGAAGGATGTCCTCGCCCGCCACGGGGAGGCCTCCTCGCCGCTCCTGCTGCGGGGGAATGGACCCGTGCATGCCCGCGCCGCCTCCGTCCTCGACGACCCCGCCGTCACTGCGTGACACAACCGGTCTGCGACCCAGCACGCCGTCGAGTTCGTGGCGGATTCCATCGAGCTGGCCCACTTCCACGCCGAGCTGCTCCTCAACGCTGACTCCGAGCGTTCCACCATGGGCCCGTTCCTCTGCTACGAGCCCGTCTCGTGCTGCGCCGACCTCGTCCCCGCACCAGTCAAGATGATGCAGTGGCCCACCTCGGAACTCGGCGAGATGGAGGGCAAGTTCTGCATCACATGCATGATCGGCCGCGTCGACGCCGTCGTCGTCATCCGTCTCGACTTCGCGTGCCGCACCACCTGCGGCGCCACCTCGTGGACTCTGGCTGGACACTTCGAGGGCCGCAGCCTCAGGAGACGCCAGGACAACAAGCTGCTCCGCCACGTCGGTGTCTGCACTGCCTCCGGCAAGTGCCTTCTCGTGATATTGCTATTGATACAGCCCCCCGACGCAACGTTCGACTGCTTGGAGGGCTCCGTGTTCGTGAACAGCGGCGACCCCGTCAACAGCGGCGTGTTCCAGCTGCCGAGGAGATCGAGATGATTAGCATCGGCTTAAACCGCCACCTGCACGAGCAGCGCATCCCCAAGATCCTCCGCCGCGACGACAAGGCCGCCACCGTGCTGCTGGACGAGCACCTCGCGCCCAAGTACATCTCATCGACACCGCTATCGGAGAAGTCAATCCGTTTCTGGCTTCGGGGTCCTGCTGCTGGCACTCGTCTCGGACCAGCGCACGCTCGAGCTCGGCAAGGCCTCCGGCGCTCTGCACAGCAAGGAGGGCGTCATGCTGGAGCTCCCGGCGGAGGGACGGATGGACACTGCAGGCTGGAAATGGCGAGCTGGACATGGACGCGTCTTCGGGGTCCTGCTGCTGCTCGAGCACGCCATGGCAGCCGATGCAACATCTCCGTGGCGTTTACAACAGCAGCTTTAGCCCCGACACCGATCATTCCATTCGAACAGCAACATGTGCGCGTTTGCCTTCCTCAGCAACCCTGGCTACCGCGTTCATCTCCAAGGGTGAATAGCCCGGCCTCCACGTTCAAAGATCAGTGCCGCGGCTTGAGGGCAAGCCGTATTTCAAGCGGTGGGGAATGTTAGGAGTGGCTGCTTAGTGGGCCTAGACAGGCTGTCCATCCAGCAGCTACAAAAGGGAACCGAGAGCAGGCCAACGGGACATCGAACAAATATCAAAAACCTTCTCTTAGTTTATTTACTGTTCTTCTTCTTCCTCAAGTATCTCCCTCTTCTGTACCCAGATTTCCCTACTGCTGCTTATCTTCTTCCCTAGATGTACTACTTCTAGTTTACTTCCTCGATCTCG
The DNA here is from genome assembly GCF_019320115.1 of Miscanthus floridulus. Taxonomy (NCBI): domain Eukaryota; kingdom Viridiplantae; phylum Streptophyta; class Magnoliopsida; order Poales; family Poaceae; genus Miscanthus; species Miscanthus floridulus. The sequence goes on from NC_089585.1 coordinate 457,102, forward strand.
TCCTCGCTGCCTTCCCAAACTCTTTTTTCAGATTGTATCGGACTAGTTATCAGTAATTGATTGGGCTGTGCAATCGGGTTGCTAACAGTGTCGTCTTGCATGTGTAGTGCATATGAGTTACGGTCCGCATTAGCAGGAAACACGGTGCATGATGTGTCTAGCAAACAACCTAGAACCTTGCAATTAATATCCATGATGCCGACGTCCACCTCGAGTATATAACACGTAGTAGCGTACGAATTGCACCTAGCAACAAGCTAGTGCGAATGCCACCCAGCTGAGCCACAGCCTACAGCCTCCGATCCGATCCCCTCCTCTTGTTGCCTTTGCTGTGAGGCCGGCAGCTGTGCTGTGGCAGGTCAGATCAGCTGATCAGGTCAGCTGGTGGTGCCGTCTCTCTCACACCATGCCTCCCATCCATCGTCGTCTACCTCCAACCTCTCACATCTCCAGATGAGAGAAACTAAGGTGCCGTTTGGTTCCGAGGGTTGTGAGGACGGGATGGGACAGTCCTTATCTGTTCTTTGGTTGGAGGAGATCAGAAGAGACGAGATCATCCTTGAGAGAGAGTATTCTCGTCAGATATTGTCCCCAAAAAATATGCGGACGAGTTCGCCCCTCGTTCACGTGTCACACGCCGTCTTCTCTTCACGTGCCGAGCAAGCTCCGTCGACGCAACTGAATCGACCTCCAACACAGGCGAGCTCCAGTGTAGCAAAATCGATTCGAGCGGCAGTGGTTGGGGTCGTCACTACTACATTAGTGATTTGTAGAGGCAGGTGGGAAGCATCAATAAAGGTGGATGGCCTAGCCGCCTATAATTTTTCATTTCTATAAATCAAATTTTTAGGAGCCGTTGGAACAGGAGCCACTTTTAGATATCGAGATTGTAGAAGTGGCTCATGGAGACCCCAAGCAGCCTCACGGGCACGTTGTTGCAAGAGTCACAAGTCACGCGATGATTTCTAGTGTGGAAATACATGCGTGTGTGGTTGCAAGGGCTCGAATCCGCAATCTGCGGCCTCACGCATTCGTCTCCTAACCACTACACCCCAAATGACTTGTGTCTATATAGAATATTCAATCCACTTGAATTTAAGCCAAACATGATTAAAGAGAGATAAATCACGAAAATAAATTTGAGCAACTTAACTTGGGTGTGTCTGGAATTATTAGCTCTGGCAATACAGATCAGCGTATCACGCACAGGGAATCAGAAGGGTAGCACACGGGTCATAGATTTATACTGGTTCAGGTATACATCTAGTTTGGAGTAGATCTCTTTCTCTCGTATGCTCGAGTTATAAGAGAGGCTGCTAATGGCTAGTTGCCTAAGGTTGCCATGAGCGAATATTGGATACCGACCGGGGGCTCCCTACCTCTCATTATATAGTCCAGAGGTGGGGTTATACATATTGCCGGTGTAGAAAGTGACCAACATATAAATATTTATAGTTTTGTCGTACGTTGTGATCGGATATGGTCTAGTACTAAATAACACAGGGTTTATACTGGTTCAGGCAACATGCCCTACGTCCAGTTTGATTCGGTCGATGACTTTATTCCTGAGCCTAGGAGCTCGAAGTTTGTTGTGGGGTTACAAACGAGAGGGGGAAAGATGGGGGGGGGTATCAGAGGTCCGGTCAGACTCTGGACCGAAGGGCCAAGAGCGACGAGAGCTCCGACGTGCGCTAAGTGTTCGAACGGCTGTTGTTCATTGGAATTGTTGGATGGTCGTTCGACTCATTCGTGAATCGATTGAATCGTTCATTAATCGATCCGTCTAGTGGTCGAATCATCCGTCTTTTTGGAGAGAGCGTATCCTCTTTTATAGATGAAGGGGTTGGCTTTACAAGAGAGAGAGTGTGAGACAAAGAGAGCGTGTGTGTTTCCTAGTCTTGTTCCCCATGTTGTCGGGTACAAGGCGGTTTGTCGGCGCCCACAACATTGTTGATGTCCGGATGCATGTGGTAGGCTCCATCGTGATCTTCTGGTATGGCCAATGTCGGCGCCCACCATACTGTAGTATAAATGTCGACGCCTACAATACTGTTGGTGTTCTGACATGTCTGGAAGGTTGCGATGCATCCTTCTGACATGGCCTGACAGTACTGTCCTATTGGTGTCAGCCCGCGCTAGGCTTGTCTTAGGGGTATTAACCCCTATACCCTTACGGCTAGGCTTGGGCTAGCTCGGACCAGGGGGTCCGGCCCACTAGAAGACGACGCGCGGCCCGACCAATCTGCTCGGAGTCCCGCGCAAGGAATCAAGGTAGACTTAGAGATCAAGCAAGATCCTGGTCGGTTAGAATAGGAATACTTATCCGGCCACCTATGGCAATTGTAACTGGTTAGGATTAGTTTCCAGATCTGTAACCCTGCCCCCAGACTATATAAGGCGGGTAGGGGACCCCTCTGAAAAACATCTCTCATTGACATACAGCAATACAATCAGACGCAGGACGTAGGTATTACGCCTTCACGGCGGCCGAACCTAGATAAAACCTCGTGTCTGTCTTGCATCACCATCTTGTTTGTAGCTTGCGCATCTGTCTGCCGATAATCTACTACCTTGGGCATACCCCTAGGTAGACTGTCGACCATATTTCGTCGACTAGTGGCACGCCAGGTAGGGGGTGTGCGTACGGCTTCCTAGAAGAACAAGATGGTCATCATCCCCAGATCCATGGCTACGCCGAACGGCCTCACGTTCACCATCGGCCAGATCACCTGGACCACTGGCACCGACAACTTCATCGCCATGACCATAGAGGAGGCGTGGATCCAATCTGCGTCGACCACTACTTCACCAGCATCGGCTACGGCTCCGACCACGTTGGACCTGGCTCCGGCCATACCAGCATCATCTTCAGCCACGCCGACAACCCGTTGTTCGCTTCCTCGCTACAAAGGGAAGTGGATCGACAACACCGACCTGCTCGACTCCATTGATCGGGTTGACACCAAGCTTGCTGAAACCCTAGCTCTGGTAGATTCAATTCAAAATCAACCTACCGAGCAGGTAACCACTACCCACAACATATCTACCCGGCCAGCTCGGGCCAGTCATCCTGCACGACTCGGTACATATCTCGTGGTCACGTCTACTCCTGAAGGGCGCTCCGTTCATCGCCGATCAGCCCCGCAACGGGTCTTCGACTCTCCGAGTGCGAAGCCTTGATGGAGAATTACCAGGCTCAGCCCTACGGCCTACGCAACTTCATCAACATGGTTCGGATTGAGGAGTATCAAGAAGGATCGGTCCACACAGTTCAAGAGGGCGGCTCAAGCTCCTCGTCTAGCATCGCATCTAATGGCTCCATCCACACTGAGCTCTAGCATCATGACAATGAAGAAGTTGAATACGATCTGGATATCCCAGACCACTCCCCATGGTTTCCACGATTCCCATCCTTCCCACCAAGGCGAGGAGGCTTGATCAATGTCGTCAGTAATGACGAACCACCAGCGGTTGGCGAAACAGAACAAGACAGGCTAGCACGCGAAGCACGCAATATTGACCGATTTAATCGCAGACAAGCCGAAGCCGAGGCGGAAGAGGAGGCATGACGCATAAGGTTCCAGCCACGTGACCTCAATAATGCCTTTGATAGGGTAGAGGAAAAGCAGGTCTTCAGGACTCCAAGCGCCAACGTAGCTATTGCTATGGCAACAATGCAACGACTACCCAATACCCCAAAACCTAGGCAATTCGTGATGATGTACAAACCTATCTGACGACTGCTATGGCCCAGACTGTAGAGATTGCAAACCAAGCCCGGGCTCCGTCCGCCTTAGTCGAATCAAGCCACAGTCGCCAGTACTCAAGTCGCCCACAGTCACCCAACCAACATGGCTCGTGCAACAATGACCCATCAGACAACCGTCAAGGCGAAAACGGTGGTCATGATGGTGGTCAGGATGATAACCACCGCAACAACCGGGACGATAATCGATGAGACAACCGTGACAATCGCCGTGGTAACCACGGTCGCAGGGTCAACCAGGATGGCAATCGGGATCGCCGTGATGGCAATAACGATCTTCGCCATTCCCTCAGAGAACGCGATCTGCGTGATCGCATTAACTAAAGAACCAACGATCGTGCATCCCATGAAAGCTATTGGTGTATGGAATATGATACTACCCACGGCCCTCCAGGTTTGAAGCAGTTTACTCCTCCCCTTCACCAAGTCATATGGCCCAAGAACTTCAAGCTCGAAAAACTCTAGAAGTACGACGGCAAGGAGAACCCTGAGTTATGGGTCATGCTCTATGAAACCACATGCAGATCAGCCATGGCTGACGAGCACGTCATGTCTAATTACTTCCTAGTCGCCGTCGGCCATGCGGGCCACCAATGGCTGGTCAGCTTGCTGGCGAACTACTTTGATTCTTGGTAAGAGCTCAAGCAAGCATTCATCAACAACTTCATTGCCACTTGCGAACAACCCGGCAACAAATATGATCTGCAGCGGATTCGAGATCGCAAAGATGAGCCACTACGCTGAGTATGTCCTGACGCTTCTCGGAGATGCGCATCAAGGTCCCGTTAATCTCTGACAACAAGGCAATCGAAGCTTTCATCACTAGTCTCTGCTTCCACAATGCCCTAAGGGACAAGCTCCTCTACAAAAGACCTGAATCAGGTCACAGCGCTCCTTGCCACTACTAAAAAATATGTGGATGCCGATGATGCTAAAAAGATAATCATCGAAGAAGCAGCAAGGGTTCCACGCTCCGACCACCCCCGCACCACGACGACTACCGCGGCAACCGTGGTCGGAACGACAATTTTGATCGCTGCAACCAGCACAACGATTCCCTGCGACCACCGCGACCAGCGTAATCAGTGGCATAATCGCCGTGACGATTACAGGGGCAAGCGTGCTCAGGAAGATGACGGTGAAGTCAACACCGTTAAAAAAGGTGGCAGACATCACAACTACGAAGAAGACTACGCCAAAGCATTGAAAGGACCCTACCAGCTCCATCCCAAGTCAAACCATACCATGGAGAATTACCATGTTCTCAAATCCATCTACACGCGCCAACATGCTCCGGATAACTCTGACATGCCTAACGACATAGGGGAGCAGCGTAACGAGGACAATGATGATGAAGACATAGATCCCCGTCACAAGTACATCAAGCCAACTGACTACGTCCACACCATCATTGGGGGCAGAGTGTCCATCGAGACCAAGCGAGAGTGCAAGCTACTCGCCCGCGCTTGCTTGAACGTGGCCAATGCCGACAACCTCATCGCCAATCTATGGCTCCCTCCTTGGTCTCACCACGAGATCTCCTTCAGCAGAAAGGACCAATGGGCTACAATACCTGAGCCAGGGTGTTTTCCTCTGGTTCTCGATCCTTGTATAAACAAGGCTCAGTTCGATAGAGTGCTGATTGACGGTGGCAGTTCCATCGATATGCTGTTCAAGAATAGTTTGCCAGCCCTAAAGATAACCTAGGCTGATCTCAAGCCATACGAGGCACAGTTATGGGGTGTTCTCCCTAGACAGAGCTCTACACCTCTTAGACAGATCATGCTACCTGTGCAATTTGGTACCCCAGACCACTTCCGCACCGACTATGTCAACTTCGTGGTCACCGACTTTGAAGGCACCTACCATGCTATCCTTGGTTGACCAGCGCTCACCAAGTTCATGGCCATACCTCACTATAGGTATTTGGTGCTCAAGATGCCTACTAAGAAAGGGGTTCTAACTCTCAGGGGCAACGTATACATAGCTTATACCTACGAGGATGACAGCTTTAAAATAGCAGAGGCTCACGACCTCTCTATTTGCATGGCCGAGACCACGCTCGATGCCAAGAAGACCCTAGACGATCACCTAGAGATCCTAGAGCTCGAGGCCCCATGCAAGAACATCAAGTCCAAAGAGCACAAAGAGATCTAGCTGGTCAATGGCGATCCCAGCAAAACGACCCTTATCGGGGCCAACCTGGATCCTAAATAGAAAGACGTGCTCGTCAGGTTCTTGAGAAGTAACATGAGTGTGTTCGTATGGAAACCCACTGACATGCCCGGTGTACCTAGAAACTTGATCGAGCACTCCTTAAATGTCGATGGCAAGGCCAAACCCATCAAGCAGAAGCTACGACGGTTCGCTCGCGACAAAAAGGAGGCTATTAGGGTAGAAGTTACATGACTTTTAGCAGCCAGGATTTATCAAAGAAGTGTATCATCCGGAGTGGTTGGCCAACCCGGTTCTTGTACGCAAAAAGAATAAGGAATGGAGAATGTGCGTTGATTACACTAATCTCAACAAACTACTGCCCTAAAGACCCCTTCGGCTTACCTCGCATAGATGAGGTCGTAGATTCAACTGTCGGTTGTGAGCTGCTTTCCTTTCTCGATTGCTACTCTAGTTATCACCAGATCGCTCTCAAAAAGGACAACCAGATCAAGACATCCTTCATCACGCCTTTTGGCGCCTACTGCTACACGACCATGTCATTCAGGCTCAAGAACACTGGGGCTACCTACCAACGTGCCATATAGGCCTGCCTCAAAGACAAAATAAAAGACGACCTCATCAAGGCTTATGTTGACGATGTAGTCGTTAAAACCAAGGAACCATCCACCCTTGTTGACAACCTAGAGCGTACCTTTGCAGTCCTTAACACATTCTAGTGGAAATTAAACCCAAAGAAGTGCATCTTTGGTGTTCCATCTAGTATACTGCTCGGCAATGTCATCAGTCACGATGGCATACGCCCTAACCTAGAGAAAGTAAAAGTTGTCTTGGACATGAAGCCACCCAAAAAGGTGAAGGATGTTTAGAAGCTTACCAGATGCATGGCTGTCCTCAGTCATTTCATATCAAAATTAGGCGAAAAAGGACTACCAGTTTTTCCAGCTGCTCAAAGCATCCGAGAAGTTTGAGTGGTCGAAAGAAGTAGACACTGCCTTTACACAACTAAAACAATTCCTTACATCACCTCCGGTCCTCATTGCTCCTAGAGAAGACGAAACCCTCCTGCTTTACATTGCGGCAACTAATCGAGTGGTCTCCACTGCCATGGTGGTCGAGCGCGACGAGCCTGGCCCCGTCTACAAGGTACAGCGACTAGTCTATTTCATCAGTGAGGTGCTCAATGAATCCAAGACCAGGTACCCACAGATTTAGAAACTGATCTACGCCATACTAATTACATCCCAAAAGTTGAAACACTACTTCGACGGATATCATGTGGTGGTCATGACCGAGTACCCTCTAGGAGACATCATTTGTAACAAGGATGTGAATGGGTGCATCGTCAAATGGGCAATGGAGCTATGCCCTTTCTCCTTGGAATTTGCAAGCCGTACTACAATCAAGTCTCAGGCACTTGTCGATTTTATCATCGAGTGGATAGACTTAAGCACACCTGCCTCTTAGGGGCCCACCAAGTATTGGAAAATGTACTTCGATGGCTCTCTCAACATCGATGGCGCAGGGGCAGGAGTCCTTTTTGTATCACCATCCAAGGAGCAGCTCCGATATGTCCTCAGGATTCATTTCTCGGCATCTAATAACGCCGTCGAGTACGAAACATGCCTACACGGTCTACGCATCGCGGTCGAACTCGGTGTCAAGCATCTCTATGTCTATGGAGACTCAGCTCTAGTCATCAACCAACTCAACAAGGATTGGGATACGACCAACGAAAAGATGGACGCATACTGTAAATCAATCAGAAAGCTGGAAGGCAAGTTCTATGGCATCGAGTACACACATGTGGTCTGGGACAAAAATCAAGTAGTAGATGCGCTGTCAAAGTTAGGATCATCTCGAGCCAAAGTCCTACATGGCATATTTGTTCAAGACCTGCTCACACCCTCCATCAAAGAAGAAGATCTCGCGGTCGACAAGCCTCCAGACCAGCTATTGGTGGCTACGGTTCTAGCGTCAAACACCACCAAACCATCTCCAACCACTAAGGAGCCTAACTAGAGAGTACCTTTCATCAAGTACCTGATAGATGGTAGCGATTACACCAATCGGATAGAAAACGAATGCCTGATGCATCGCAGTAAGCAATATCTGCTCGTCGATGGTAAATTGTGGCACAAGAACACGAAGGAGGAAATCTTAATGAAGTGTATAACCTAGGAGGATGGTGAACATCTCCTGGACAAAATCCACTTTGGCTCCTACGGCAACCACGCGGCCTTGAGAACGCTAGTTGGCAAGGCTTTCTGAGCAGGGTTCTATTGGCCATCACCTGTAGCCGATGCAGAGAAGATAGTCCGCCATTGTGAAGGTTGTTAGTTCTTTGCTAAGAGAATCCACATACCAGCACACAAGATTTAGACTATACCAGCCTCTTAGGCCCTTCTCATGCTGGGGACTAGATATGATCGGGCCTTTCAAACTGGCCCCTGGGAAATTTACATGCGTCTTTGTGCTGATCGACAAATTCTCCAAGTGGATAGAATACATGCCCCTGGTCAAGGCATCTTCAGAAAAGGCTGTCATGTTCATCAACCAGGTCATCCACTGCTTCGGCATACCCAACAGCATCATCACTGATCTGGGTACTTAGTTCACCAGGAACGCTTTTTGGGACTTCTGCAATGAAAGGAGCATAGTAGTAAAATACGTCTCGGTGGCACACCCTAGAGCTAATGGATAGGTCAAGCGGGCAAATGGTATGATTCCTAGGATGCACTCAAGAAGAGGATGTATAGAGAGAATGACAAAGCTCCTAGAAGATGACTCAAAGAGTTACCAGCTGTGGTCTGGGGTCTCAGAACCCAGCCTAGTTGCAATACCGGCATATCACCATACTTTATGGTTTATGGTGCTGAGGCAGTGCTCCTAGCAGATATTGCCTTCAGATCAGCACAGGTAGAGAACTTCAAAGAAGACAAATCCAATGAAGTATGGGAGCTAGAAGTGAATAGTGCAAAAGATAAGCGGCTCGATTCTTACGTACGTACAGCCAAATACCTTGCTGTTTTGCGTAGGTACTACAACAATAATGTCAAGGAGCGGTTCTTCATGGTTGGGGACCTGGTCCTAAAGTGGAAGACGAATCAGGCTAGTGTCCACAAATTCGCAACCCCATGGGAAGGACCCTTCATGATCAAGGAGGTTACACGCCCTACATCTTACAGGTTAGCTCGCCTAGACGGCACAGACGTACCCAATTCCTGGCACATCGACAAGCTTAGGTGTTTCTATGCTTAGCTACTAAGATATGTACCCCTCTTGTACTATTGATTTATTTCAATAAAGCTATTATGATTTCTTCGACCACTCTAATGTGTCATTTCGAAGTCTATTGTTATTCTAACTCTACCAGTTAAAACCGACCACTATTCCTTCTCGGGTTTTCGGAGCAGGCCCTGTCTTCGGTTCCTCCCAACGCATGCATGGGATCCGCTCTCTACGCTATGGGTGATCGGCAGGTGCTCTCTGGTTTGACTTGTGTGTTTCTATGTGTGCACAAGCTATGCACCTCACACTCCAACCGCAAGATAAACCAGGGCCATACAAACCTTTTAGGATGACGTGTCGAATAAACTGGTACAACTAAACAGAACTGCCAACATGTTCTAACTTAGTTTAATCGGTACGATATCCAAGCTTAAACATGTTTTCTACAAAACAAACAAGCTCATGTTGATATACAGTTATGTTATTACAAGCTTGCCTAAAAAGGTCCAAGTTTACAATAACACAACTACATCTTCTTCTATAGCTATAGCCTAATGGCTGGTCGGGGCACACAGCACCTGCTACTCGCTGGGCCTGACATTGTGGTCGGGTCTCAAGGACTCTGGCATTGATCGAGTTCAAGAAGATGGCCCTGCCGACGCCTGGCTGGTCGAGACCGCAGGCTTTGCCAGTTGGCTTGAAAATAATGGCGCTCCTAGCTGACTTGTTGACAGTGTTCCTTGTACGGGTGGTGTCGCACCTCCACACTAGGTTAATGTCACCAATTATTTTCACAAACAAGTCTAGCTAGGTCATCCAGTAGCTCCTCGGCCTTGTCTGGATCTACCTCCTTCGGATATCTAGCCTCTAGGTGCTTGAGATCGATTAGGGGGTAGTGAGCACGTACCATGCTCAGCACATGTGCGCCTGCGTACTCTCCTACCTCCTTCACAAACTCCTAGAACCATCCCCATGCCATTTGGCATCTCTCGATCAACCCCAGCTGCGGTGTCCTTGGCACATCTTCTGCTAGTGCCGGATCGATGAGGTTAAGGACTGGCAGAATGCCCTTTGCCACCTCCTAGGACCGGCTTTTCCAGGTGTCACGTTCCTTGGTGATCTCTTGGCATTGCACTTTCTAGCCATCACGGTCCTTCATCATGGCCTCCAAATGCTTCTTTACATTGATTTTTATAACTGCAAACCGCACACGCTATTAAAATGATAGACCACTACAAACTATGGTAGGCGACAAAAATGAGCAAAGGCGGTTGGACAACTTACCTTTTAGCTCCTCTATCATCTTGGTCGTGTGGTCCCGGAGCTACGACTGGTCTTGCGCCAGTTTTCTATTGTCCTCTTTTAGGCGATCACACTCCACGATCGCACGACTATTCTCCTCTCAGAGATGGATCACTTCAGCTTCTAAGCCTGCACTACAGCTGTTACTACCAACAACGCAATAGCACTTGTCAATAGTTGGTATGATAAAATGGCTACTTACTTGTTCTTTCTCGCTCTTTATTACTGAGCTAGATGACCAGGTTCTGGCTCTAGGACTCTTGCACTATCTTTTCATGGTTGGCGGCTTCAAGTCGCTGGCTCAAGCGTTCCACCTCCGCCGTTAGCTCCTTGTTGCTTGCAGCGATCCCCTCGATCTGGTTGAAGCATTTCTTGCGGTACCTTGCGGTCTTCATTAAGTCATGTGTGCAGATAGCTAAGTAAGACAACTACGACTAGACACCAAGACTAGGGGGTGAAGCAAAGCTTACCTGCACCTCCGTCACAAGCCATTTTGTCGCCCGTTCAACTTTCTTGGATTCTTCGACCTCCGGGATTTCCTCATGGACAACCCATTGGTCGTTCCACCAACATGACACATACACATGGTGTCGTTTGTCTTGCGGATGGCCTAGGACTTCCTCCACCTCGTCCTCTTTGGGCTCTTCTTTAGGTCCTGGTGCTGGCCCAGCGTCGGCAGCATCTGTGATCACCACAGCTTTCCCACGAGTTGCGGCGTCGGTAAATGTGGGCTGTGCTCTCACCTTTGGCCGCTGCTCCTTGGTCCGCTCCATCACCCTCAATGTTGAGGTGTTGCCCTCAGCAGGTTTAGCGCTCAGAGCACTCATGCCCGGCTTAGCTGGTCCCTCGACCACCTGCTTAGGGACTGTTGTCTGACTACTCGCTTGCTGAGGCCCTGACGGATCTTCTACTATGGCTTCCTCAGTGGCTGGCTGTTGGGTAGTCTGCTCTAAACTTATTGGTAGAGCCACGCTACTTCTGGCTAGCTGGTCCAGACTTTCTATGGACGCCGAACTAGTACATCCAAGATAAGTTCAGAAGGCAATCATATTCAATGCAAATTGCTAACTTACATCAAAGTTACAAATACATACATGTTGGAAGCATGGAATGATGTGGAGAAGGCGCATCTCTTCGGCCCTACTTGCTCCACATGCTATGTGGATGGCTCCTACTCTACCTCTACATCCAGCTCTATCGCTGGGTCTTGGTGCTCAACCCCTCCGCCACTCATCCTTCACGTTGTAGTGGTCGGTGGCATGCTCGGTCGAGTTGTCGCTCCCGTCACCGGTCGCGTTCCTTGCCTAGGTACTCCCGAGGTCGACCCGGCTGCATCCTTCACCGCTGTCGGTGATGTAGGTCCCATAGGCGCAGAGGAGCCACCTTGCTCCATCGACTCTAGTTGTTTCCTCCTCTTTCGAGGGACAAGTCAAAAGATGTCTGCATCCTCTCCCTCCTTTGCGTCATTGTTTGGCTAAGCAAAAATTGCCTGCTGACACTTGCTGGCCGAGTTCTCCTCTGGGCCCCCCTCGGGCTCATTGATATTTAGCACCCCTCGGTGAGTAGGGTGGTAGCTGATCTCTTCTTTGACTGTTTGGGGGTAGCTGGCCGCTTACCAATGGCTTTGACCGCTGCCTCCTCTCCAGCTCCTGAGTACCGCCTAGTCAACGTCCTCATCCTCGATCTCAACGCTGGTCTAGATGGTGAGATCAGCTCCTTGTGGCCACTCTACTCTAGGGGGTGGCAACACAAACACTGTCACTCTATCCCGACCATTAACCTAGGTAACAAAAGAGAGTGAGCACAGTAAGTTTCCACTTATCTTACCACAATATAAGACTACGGGTACAAGGCAAGACGAGTTACCTTTGGGGGAGGTCGGGCAAGCTTGAAAGCATGCTCGATGTCGCTCAGTCTGGCATAATTTGGATCGGCTAAGTTAAATAGCTCGCCAATTCTGGCTTTGACTTTGATTTTGTCAAGCTCCCCCTGCCTCATCCTCATCGGGTCCGCGCTCCCTTGATACTCATAGCCAGGATGTACCCTCCTCTAGGCAGGGCTAGATCCATCGGCTGATGAAGCTCCCGACCATGCTTGGACCATCTAGTTTTTTCCACGAGATCATTCCAAATATTTCTAGAATCTGTTCTAGGTGCTCGGGCTTCTCCGACCAGCTTGTCTTCTTCTTCGGAATGTAGCCCACATCGCACAGCTGTGATCGTGTTTGGCTCTTCACGGATGTAGAACCATTTCTTGTACCAGTCGTCGAGCGACATGTTCCATGGGCAGTGCAGGTACTAGGCTTTCATGCCATCATGGAGGTTGAGGTACACACCCCTCGCTATCTTCGAACCACCTGCTTCCTTTCTTCCACAGACAGAAAAGATGGAGGAAAAAATCAAAATGGGGCTGGAAGACTGCCATATGCTTTGCAGAGATGTATAAAAGCTGGCGACAAGGAGGATCGAGTTGGGATGCAGATTGCAAATCCTAATCTCATAGTAAAGATAGAGCCCCTAAAGAAACAGATATACCGGAACCCCAAATCCCCATTTAAAGAAATCCTCGAACACCATGATCTCACCTGGTTATGGATCAGGGTACCCCTCGCCCTCCTAGCGCACGCCATCCTGCGTGCTCCTTGTTGTGGAGTACCCCCATGGTGATGAGGTCTTCAATGGTCTGCTCATTGCTTTTCGATTTCCACCACTCCTTCGCCATGACCCCAGCTTTCTTCTGCGCATCACTTTTCGCCATGACTCCGGCCTTGCTGGTGAACGAGGAAATGGCGGCTGGATTGAATGGTGGCGATTTAGGATGTATTAGGGTTGGCTGAGAGGAAGAAGAAAGCTGCGGTTGTGAATGGCAATGGGGTTCAATAAATAGTAACTGACCTATCATATACCATATTTAACCCAAGAGTTATGTTGTTTCGTCTGCCCAGAATTCTTGGGAGACAGTGCACACGTGCCGTAGACGGTTGTTTCATAGCCTCGAGATCTATGCCAATATATGCGCCTCTTCGTTGCTAGTGTGGGAGGGCCCACGCTGACGCACCTACTGACAGGTGCCATGCAACTATTTGCTTGACAAGACAAAAAGGTAAAATGACGTGCTATACCCATCTACTTTTTTGACCAGACATGTCAGACCGGACTTGTCAGAGCAAATACATAAGCAAATACAAAAAATAATAGTAAAAGTGGCATATAGTACAAGTGGTAAAAGGTTTTTTGCCACACTTTTTGTGCTTGGGGACTGTTCAGACCACCCTCGTGCTCAGGGACTGTCCAGACCACCATCATGCTCGAGGACTGTCTCGACCGCCCTCGTGCTCAGGGACTAAACTGACTACTATTATTCTTGGGGATTCGTCGTTTTTCCCATGCTATGCTCAGGGACTGCCCCGACCACTCTCCGACCATTGCTCGGAGACCGCTCTCCTCGACTACATGTGATTTGTACTCACATACAGTTGAGAGGCATTTTTTCTCACTTAGACCTTGCTACAAGGCTGATACCTCGCCTTCTAGCAAGCTCGGGGACTACATCGGAATGATGCACCTGCTGGTGCATCTCGTATCGATTGTACGACGATTAGATTCTCAACTTAACTAGGAATTCTTTTTAGACCCTGGCACCACGTGCCTACGTCACCTACTACTAGGCTCGAGGACTAAGTGGGTACACTTCACCTTGCGGTGAATGTGCTTATTTTATCGACCCCTACGCTCTGACTGTTGGCCATAACTGCTACTGTAAAAGGGTCACTTACCTTTCTTTTCAGAAATACAAGTGGGCACACTTGATCAAGAAAGAAATCTTTTTCTTTTTTCTTTAGAGCACCATGCATTCTTCGGAAAACCGGAATCTTCGGTTATAATCGTGGTCTACTGCTCTCTGTGCTGACCAGGATACTGGTACATTTGTTTGGTCAATGTTTCAGCTAGTTGGAGATGACATGAAGACAGATCGCATTAGTCGAAGAAGATTGAACGGTGTGTCGCAACATAATACATGGTGCTCAGGGACTAGCTGTGGGGGTATTAACCCCTATACCCTTATGGCTAGGCTTGGGCTGGCCTAGACCAGGGGGTCCGGCCCACTAGAAGACGATGCATGGCTCGACCAATCTGCTCAGAGTCCCACATAAGGAATTAAGGCAGACTTGGAGATCAAGCAAGATCCTGGTCGGTTAGAATAGGAATCCTTATCCGGCCACCTATGGCAATTGTAACTGGTTAGGATTAGTTTCTAGATCTGTAACCCTGCAACCCAGACTATATAAGGTGGGTAGGGGACCCCTCTGAAAAACATCTCTCATTGATATACAGCAATACAATCAGACGCAGGACATAGGTATTATGCCTTCACGGTGGCCAAACCTGGATAAAACCTCATGTCTGTCTTGCATCACCATCTTGTTTGTAGCTTGTGCATCTGTCTGCCGATAATCTACTACCTTGGGCATACCCCTAGGTAGACTGCCGACCATATTTCATCAACTTTGCAAGGTATGGTCCTTGATATTGCGGTTGACTAGAGTGCCCTGCCTTACTTGCTCTGTTCGTTTCCTAGGTCTTCACCGAGCGGGCATCCCTAGTCAGTCATTTCCCAATCGGCTCCATTCTCTTGGTCAGAGAAGAGCTATAAGAAGAGGTTCAGTCAGTGTACTCCTGGTAGGAGAAGCGAGTCAGAGTCAGAGGCGAGCATTGTCCCTTCTTAGCCAGGCCTTCTGATCGGAAAGGTGGGCCGGAGTCAGAAGCGATGGAAGTGAGCGTCGTTCCTCCTTGGCCAGGCCTTCTGGTCAGAGAGGTGGGCTAGAGTCGGAAGCAAGCGGTGGAGTCGGAGGTGAGCTAGCTAGGCCTTCTAGTCAGAGAGGTGGGCTAGAGTCAAAAGTGGGCATAGTTCCTCCTTGGTTGGACCTTCCAGTTGGAGAGGCGGGTTGGAGTCGGAAGTGAGCGTGGTTCCTCCTTGGCCAGGCCTTCCGGTCAGAGAGGTGAGCCAGAGTCAGAAGCGAGCATGGTTCCTCCTTGGTCGAGCCTTCCGGTCATAGACTGGATCACCCTTCTGGCCTGTCGTTAGGTTTTTGGGTCAGCCTAGGAGTTTATGAACCCGACAGGAGCCCCCGAGCCCTGGGCGATTCGGGTAGAATTGTCTAGGGGGTTTTTTTGTCTTGGTAGTGGGGGAATTTTTTTGTTTTGATAGCGGGTGCGTGTGAGCGCACCCATGGGTGTGGCCCCCGAGCCCCCGTGCGATTCAGGTAGAATCATCTGGGGTTTTTTCGTCTTGGTAGTGGGGGAATTCTTTGTTTTGATAGTGGGTGTGTGTGAGCGCACCCATAGGTGTAGCACCTGAGCCCATAGGTGTAGCCCCCGAGCCTGCATCCGATAGGTGAGTCAGTTGGAGGCTGAGCAACTTGGTACTCTTTTTCCTAGGGCTATAGACTATCATTTGGGGTGATCGCCCGTGTTTGTCCCACCCACGACTTGCGTGGTCGGTTGATTTCCTGAGTCGGTGTCGGGTGACCTGAGCCATCGAGTCCCGTTGGGTTTTGGTGGGGGTTGGTCTAGTTCCATGCGTTACCCCATCCATAGTCTTCACAACCTAGAGGGGCTGAGCTAACGTTGCTTGCCTTGATGGCTCGAGCGACTGCGCTCAGTGAGCTCGCTAACGGGCATGTTTGAGTGCAATCTAGGTCCGTCGTTTCTGACAGGGTCGGCATAGACCTCATGTGGCATTCCACTACTCCTTAACCTGTGTCCTAGCAGATGCCCAGATCATTCCAAAGATTGATCTAGGTGGCCCGCTGGCCTCCTCTCGATGGAGATTCTATGGGCATGGCTCAAGGTTAGGATCAAACTGAGAAGGTTAAGATGACCTTGTCTGCCACATGAGCAAATTGGGCGAGGGCCACTAAGGCTCATCTATGTTTTCTCCCCTGGCTATGTTTGACGCGAGGTGGCCTCGAGCCCTTCATGGGCCGACCTTCAAACCCGGTCGGTCGTTGCTCATGTTGAATGAGGCAACTACCGTTTCGTGATGCAACACGAAGCGTTGTGATGCATTAGCTACATATGCGATGCTTTGGATGTATGAGATGAATGAATGTGTGAATGAATGCGTGAATGCATGTATGAGAATGGATGAATGAATGATCATGTATCTGAATAAATAAAGTAAGTGGGATTGGTAGAGTTACCTTGATGACCCAAGTGACAGGCTTGAGGAGTTTTTATCGGATATGTCCAAACGGGTTCCGTGCTCGTCGTTCATGATAGAGTTAGTCATGGCCCATATGGGGCGTCCCTCTGCTCCTTACATGTCCCTCAGTATTCGCCTGAGCCATCCGATCGACTCAAGAAGCTCGTTGGTCTTTCCTTGGTGGAGATCCCATTGTTGGGCCCTTCCAAGTCTTGCCTAGGAAGGCGGAGGGCCACCTGTGTGTGGTTGCGCCTTATTTCCCATGCATGGCATGTGGTAGTGGTGGGCCATGCCTAGGCCATGTCCTATCTAACCAGGCGCCGTCTCATCGGGCAGGGCGCATCCCATTGGTCAAGGCGCGTCCTGTCTCATCCCATCTGCATTGAATGGGGGAAGGGAGAGGGTTCTTTGCCCCAATCCTTTGCCTTTCCCCAACTATTGTGCCTCCTCCTTAAATAGGGGAAGGGAGAGGGCTTTCGTCTCATTCCTTCACCTATTCCCCAACTACCGCCTCTCCTCCTTCTTCCTTCTCACCAAGAGCATTCTTGCCACGGCGGTTCCTATGTGAGAGAGGGTAGGACGAGGGAGAGGAGAACTCATAGATCTATTTCATCAATCTAGAGCGCAATGTTGAACTAGAGGCCATCCATTATGGATGAGTCGGTGCTGGTCGCCTTTGCCGGGAAGGGGCTACTTCCACCGAAGGAGGTGGCTATCGATAGAATATCATCGGTAGTCCTCCGAGAGGCATCGCACAAAGGTAGATTGATTGGTAGAGGAGTGTGAGATCAAGAACAAGAAGGCAATAGAGATACACGAGTTAGACATGTTCAGGTCATCAGTATGATGTAATACCCTACTCCTATGATCTGTTGGTTTGTATGGGCTATCGTCTGATATTGCGTGACTGCATATGTATGTATCTTAATGTAGCCTGTCCACTAGGGGACCCCTACCTCTCCTTATATAGTCTGGAGGGGTAGGGTTATAAGGAAAGTATCCTATTTGGTACTATACAATATCCTATAGTGCACACCGAGCAGCACTATGCACGCCTTGATCTTATGGGCTAGACCAACTCTGATGGTGCGGTCCATGTCTTGTCTTCTGGATATCGAGGGGCATACCCCCATAGCTAGTCCTCGAGCCTGACAGTAGGTGATGTAGTCACGTGATGCTAGGGTCAGAAAGTAAAGACTAGCCGAGCAGGCAGCCAGTCCCCGGGCGTAGCAACGAGATGAGAAAAGCACACATTCACCACAAGGTGAAGTGTGCCCACTTAGTCCCTGAGCCTGTTGGAAGATGAAGAATGAATCTTGTAGTAGGGTCAAAGAAAAAGAAGTCTGAAAGCTTGCCAACGTCAGTCTAACATGCACGTATCAAGACCCTAGATGTGCTGTCCAAGATTAGCACCCTAATCTGAATAGCATGGAGCAGCTTGATAGCACACCGATGAGACGTAGCAAGATCCGAGCATCGAGGAGTCTCCCATGTAGCTGGCAATGTCCGACCACTGAGGAGTCCCTGGCATAGCCGGCGATGTCTGAAAGGAGTTCCTGGCGTAGCTAGCGATGTCCGAGCATCGAGGAGTCCCCGACGTAGGTGGCGATGTCCGAGCATCGAAGGAGTTCTAGACATAGCTGGTGATGTCTGAGCACAGAGGAGTCCCTAGCGTAGCCGATGATGTCCACACACTAAGGAGTCCCCAGCATAGGCAGCGATGTCCAAGCACCGAGGAGTCCTTGATGTAGCTAGCGATGTCCGAGCACTGAAGAGTCCACAACATAGCTGGCGATGTCCACGCACTGAGGAGTCCCCTAACATAGCTTGCGATGTCCGAACACCGAGGAGTTCCCGGCATAGCTGGCAATGTCCAAAGTGTCGAGGAGTCCTCGACGCCACTTGTGATGCTCGAGCACCCAGGAGTCCCCCGCGTAGGTGGCAATGTCCGAGCATCGAGGAGTCCTCAGCGTAGGCGGCAATGTCCGAGCACAGAGGAATCCTTGGCGTAGCTGGCGATGTCCAAGCAGCAAGGAGTTCCTGGCGAAGCTAGCGAGGTCTGAGCACTAAGGAGTTCTCAGCATAGCTGGTGATGGTTGAGCACCAAGGAGTCCCCAATGTAGCTGGTGATGTCCGAGCACTGGCGTAGCTAGCGACGACCGAGCACCAAGGAGTCCCCGGCATAGCTGGCGATGTCCGATGTAGCTAGCGACGTCTATGCGGTGAATTGTGCCCACTTAGTCCTCGAGCACGAAGAATCCAAGTGTCGAGGAGTAACCGATATATCTGGCGATGAAGCACGAGCAACGAATAGTCTGGTCAACTAATCGGTGGCTGAAGTGAGCATTGAGCAGAAGCGACTAGCGAACAGTCCGATCAACTGGTCGGCGACAAAGTCGATGATCCTAGCAGTCCGACGATTTGATCAGTGGTGAAGTCCAAGCACCAGGTGATCCGATCACCTAGACGATGATCCTGCAATACAAATATATAGAACGGGTAATACATGATGTACAAATTTATGAACTCCAGAGAAAAATCAGTAATGGAGATGAAATAGCGTAAGTAGCTCGGCGATTAGTTGGTGTGAAGATGTATTTAATATAAACCGCCCAAACAGTTAGTGTGTAGCTAAGTCTCCAGCCCTAGCTAGCCTGTTAACCATAATGTGGAGCGCAGAGCCCATGCACATGTAAGAGGAACAGGCTGTCGCTAAGGAGCCACTACCGACCACCCATAACGTAGAGGGCAGATGCTCGTGCACGTGTAGGGAGGAGCCAGAGACAGGGCCATCTCTGGAGGTGTCCGAGCATCAACTAGGACTGTTTGGAGGTTCAGAAAATCATTTGGAGAGCAAACATGGAGAAAATAGCTCGGAGAAAACGTCATGGCGATTAACGAAGATTGGAGAATATTTAGAAAAATATTAAAGCATGACTTAGCTTTAGACAGAACGTCTGGTCGGCTGTGTATGGTGCTATCTGGTCGGCGAGAGGATGGACATCTTCAACTTGGTCGGCAAATCTGCCCCTCAGGGCATGTTGGTAAGCAGCGGCAGCATTGGTGAACCCAAAGGGTAGGGCCATAACCCCTAGAGTTTCCCGAGCAACCTCCGATATATCTAGATCAGAGGGTGGTCGATGCTGAACCAGAGTGTCCAGAGCCAATTTGGCGATGGAGAAGCAATCAGCAAGCTTCAGACTGACCCGATTGATGGACTTGATCAGATCATCATTGTTGATCTATCTCCTCTGGTAGCGAGGAAGCGGGCAGTGAGTTGCTGATGAAGGCGACCTCAGAGGTGGTTTCGAGATCAGATCTGTGGTTGTAGGTGCGGGGATGATCAGCATAGAAATGATCTATGCCAGCTCGAGGAGCTCTCTTACTCTGTTAGCATTGATGATCTAGGAGATCAATCCAACAGTGAAGATCTGCTGGGCTATGGGAGGGACAAAGAGCCAGCGAAAAAAGCCATCTTGTTTGACAAGGAAACAGCACACAAGCCCCTACCTGGTGCGCCAACTGTTGACATAATATCATTGGTAGTCCTCTGAGGGGTATTCCACAAAGGTAGATTGATCGGCAGAGGAGTGTGAGATCAAGAACAAGAAGGCAACAGAGACATATGAGTTAGACAGGTTCAGGCTATCGGTATGGCATAATACCCTACTTCTATGGTCTGTTGGTTTGTATTGGCTATCGTCTGATATTGCGTGACTGCATATGTATGTATCTTGATGTAGCTTGTCCGCTAGGGGACCCCTACCTCTCCTTATATAGTCTGGAGGGGTAGGGTTACAAAGAAAGTATCCTATTTGGTACTATACAATATCCTGTGGTGCACGCCAAGCAACGCCATGCACGCCTTGATCTTGTGGGCTAGGCCACCTCTGATGGTGCGGTTTATGTCTTGTCTTGTGGATATCGGGGCCATACCCCCATAGTGGCACACTAGAGGGCTCCCATGGGGGAGGATTTCCCGCGTCCTTAGGCTGGCCAGGTTGTCTCCTTCCTCGCCTTCCATGAGCGTGGGTTAGGATACCCAACGCACTGGTTCTAGCGTGGGCTCCTCAATGAGTGGGGCTTGGAGCTATAGCACCTCAATCCAATTAGGGTGCTACATGTCGCTGGCTTTGTCACCATGTGCAAGGCCTTCCTCAGGATGGAGCCGCACGTGGACTTCTTTCGATGGATTTTCATTGGGCAGGCCTTGTCGAAGGGGAAGTTGACCAGGACCACATGGGTTGGTGGCTTCATCCCTGTAGAAGAAGCTGAGCTCATCAGGCTCCTACCCCATGTACACCCCCTGCTACTCCAATTGGGGGTGGCACAAGGAGTGGTTCTACATAAGGAACCCTGGTGGAGGCGCCATTCCCGCTGTTCACCAGAAGGAGACTGGAGAGGCGGGAGAGCTGGTCATGGGGCTGTCTAGCAGGCAAAACAAGCTAGAGATCATCGGGGTGGAGCTCTAGAAGCTATTGCAGCATGGCCTCGATAGGATGCGGGTGTTCCACACCTTCTTCCATCGTCGAGTCACCCCACTGGTGGAAAGGATATGGCTGATGTGGCTATACTCTGGCCCGATGGACCCCCGAACCACGCGTCGCTGGTGGAGTTGGCGAACGACGAAGTCTAGAGCCAACTCAACCGGGTGCTGCAACTGAAGGCCTAGGAGACCCTTGAAGGAAAGCCCGGACCTCTCCACATCAGGAAGCTGCCCAATCTGGTATGTTCTTCTCTCCTTATTTTGTGTCCCTTTTCGGTCTTGCTTTCCTATAATTTGACTTCAACTTGTCCGTCTCGCAGGGCCTCACCGGTTATAAATCTCGGTCACACCTTCCAAAGGGGTCAGAGGGAGTGGCCTGGCAAGCCACCCTGAAGGAGGTAGACAATGGCAGGAATAAGAAGAGAGCTGAGAAGGCTCGGAGGAAGCATGGGAAGGAGATGGAGATCGCCTGGTAGGTGTAGGCCAGCGAGAATCAGAGCAACATCGAGGCAGAGCTCGAGTTGGAGGACCCCACAGAGGTGGGTGACGATGTGATCTCCTCCGAGGACGAGGGAGGCTAGGAGGTCACAACTTTGGTGGAGCATCACAAGCCTGTAGCCACATCCACTGGTGGTGGGCGGGAGCTAGAGAGGTGCAGCGACATTCTAGCACCTAGGAAGCGCACCGCGAGCTCAGATGCCATCGATGAGCAGGAGGTGAAGTGGACACGGTCACCATGAACATTAGGAGGCATCACCGGCCTTGTCCCCACCTACTCTGGGCATGGTGGGGCAGGCCAGGAGGTCAAAGGAGTCGGCTTGCACCTACGCATCTTTGGGGCCGGCGCCGACATGCGACCCGCAGCAGGGGGATGCCTCGCTAGCTGCTTTGGTCGACGCGCCTCGAGCCAGCGGTCGTGGTGACTCGTGGGCCATTCAGGAGCTAGTCGGGATGACTCCTCCCTCAGTCAAGGTGAGGGGTCATGGCTCATGACCTATGAGTGGACCTCGTCTGGCAGGCCCATTGCTAGCGGGTCAGGGCTTCATAGCCCTATCGCTTGCATCTTGGTATACTTTTCTCTATTACTT
This sequence comes from Miscanthus floridulus, assembly GCF_019320115.1. Taxonomy (NCBI): domain Eukaryota; kingdom Viridiplantae; phylum Streptophyta; class Magnoliopsida; order Poales; family Poaceae; genus Miscanthus; species Miscanthus floridulus. The sequence continues at coordinate 479,354 of NC_089585.1, forward strand.
TTTTGATCTCATAGTTTGAATTTTTGGAGTGTGACCGACCTATACTTTTTTTACAATGGCTAGATATTGCTGGGGTTGAGCATCGCCGTACCTCCTATGCGAGAGGAGTGGAGGCCCACCTTGCAGCACATCGCGATGAGCGATGGAGAGACCAGGGTGGCGGAGATGCAACCTTCCCCTCCGGGGGCTGTGCCCTCTTGGTCGGTCGTAAGTATGGCGCAGTGGTGGCGATGGTGTTGGTAGCATTCCCGGTGGCAATGGTGGAGGCCAGGTTAGAGGTGACCCTCATGATCCCTCCCACATTGGCTGTGGTAGAAGAGAGGAGGGAGACTAGGCTCCCTATCTCACCCGATGGAGGGACACATGACTCTCCCTCCTGGTTAGAGCTGTCAGGGTTAGGAGGAGACATGGCTACACTAGAGGCAGAGCAGCCACCGATGGGTCGCAAGGTCGAGGTGGTGGAGATCCTATCACCTAGCGAGGTCGACACTAGGGTGGAGCCACTGGCCCTCCCACCGTCTCAGGAGCTGGCGGTGGTCCAATTGTCAGCGGGGCCTTCTAGCAAATCAGGGGCTACCATTGACCTAGTGTGGCCCTGCCCTAGCGACCCAAGGAAGGTGTGGTTCATCCTTTGGGATGAGCAGGAGATGTTGCTCTAGGACATTCTTAGGGAGAGGACTCGCCATGGAGTCTGATCTTGACCAAACTAGGGTGAAGCTTGAGGAGGCCTTAGAGCGAGTCAAGTCCGTCCACTAGGTAATTCTGGTCAACCTAACCTGCATCATGGAGGTAAGTCTTCTGTGTTTGTCCTTGACTCCTTGGCCTTTCACCATTGTATCATCACGCCTGCTTCTTGCTTTGCTGGGCTTGGAGGAGATGTCTAGCCGCAAGTCCTGTTTTCTCCTAGGAGGAGCATGCTCGTATGGAGCAAGAGGCGGTGGCATCATGGTGGGTTGCCTGAGCTTCGAGCGCCAGCTGGAGTCTGCCCGAGAGGCAGATCTGCTCACGGTGGAGCAAGCGTACGCCGCTGAGTAGGGACTTGATGCGGCAAAGGTCCGCTAGGCAGAGACTGAGGTGGCACTCCATAAGTCCCTGGCAGAGACCAAGGTGGCACTCTAGAGTTCCTTGGAGACCCTAGAGTCAGAGCAAAAGGCCTGGATGGAGGTTGTGGGGGTATTAACCCCTATACCCTTACGGCTAAGCTTGGGCTGGCCCGGATCGATGGGTTCGGTCCACCCGAAAGACGACGTGCGGCCCTAGTTAACCTGATCGGAGTCCCGCACAAGGAATCAAGCAGGATCCTGGTCGGTTAGAATAGGAATCCTTATCCGGCCACATATGGCAATTAGTAACTGACTAGGATTAGTTTCCAGATCTGTAATCCTGCCCCCCAGACTATATAAGGCGGGTGGGGGACCCCTCTAAAAATCATCTCTCATTGACATACAGCAATACAAATCAGACGCAGGACGTAGGTATTACGCCTTCTCGGTGGCCGAACCTAGATAAAACCTCATGTCTGTCTTGCGTCACCGTCTTGTTTGGGGTTTGCGCATCTGTCTGCCGATAATCTACTACCTTGGGCATACCCCTAGGTAGACTACCGGACCATATTTCGTCGACAGTGGCGTGCCAGGTAGGGGGTGTGTGTACTGCTCTCCAAGCAAACAAGATGGTCATCATCTCCGGCTCCATGGCTACGCCCAATGGCCTCACGTTCACCGTTGGCCAGATCACCTGGACCACTGGCTCCGACGACTCCATCGCCATGACCACATGAGGAGGCGTGGATTCAACCTGCGCCGACGACTACTTCACCTGCATCAGCTACGGCTCCGACCACGGTGAACACAGCTCTGACCACGATGAATACGGTTCCGACCACGATGGATCTGGCTCCAACCATGGTACATCGGGCTCCGACCACGCCTACTAGCCATGCCGACAACCTGTCATCCACTTCCCCGCTATAGAGGAAGGCAGATCGACAACACCTGACCTGCTCGACTCCATCGATCGGGTCGGCATCAAACTCACTGAAACCCTAGCTCTGGTAAGTACGATTCAAAGCCAACCTAATGAGCAGATAACTAGCTCCCCACGACAGATCTACCCGACCAGCTCGGACCAGTCGTCCTGCGCAACTTGGAACAGATCTCGTGGTCGTATCTACTCCTGAGGGGCATTTCGCTCGCCGCCAACCAGCCTTCGCGATGAGTCTCCGACTCTGCAAGTACGAAGTCCCGATAGAAAACCACCAGGTCCAGCCCTACGGCCTGCAAAACGCTGCCTCCTAGCTACACGTACAATCTACGATGCCTGCTCGGATCTGTGTCCTATATACTGATCTCAGCTGAAGCCATGCAACATCGTCAACATGGTCTGGATTGAAGATTATCAAGAAGGATCCATCCACACGGTCCGAGAGGGCGACTCTAGCTCCTCATCCGGCATCGCATCCAACGCATCTGTCCACATCGAGCTTCAGCATCACGAAGATGAAGGCGTCAAATACGATCTGGATCTACTCAGACCACGCCCTGAGTTTCCCCCAATTTCTAGTCTTTCCCGCCAAGACGAGGGGACTTGATCCACGTTGTCAGCAATGACGAGCCGCCAGCAGTTGGCGAAATAGAACAAGAAAAGACTGCACGCGAAGCACGCAATATTGACCGGTTTAATCGCCGGCAAATCGAAGCTGAAGCAGACCAGGAGGCACGACGCATAAGGGTTCAACCACGTGACCTCAACAATGCTTTCGACAGGGTGGGGGACAAACAAGTCTTCAAGACTCCAAGCGCCAACGTAGCCATCGCCATGGCGACAATGCAGCGGCTGCCCAACACTCCCAGAGACCCTAAGCAGTCCGTGATGACATACAAGCTTATCTGACGGCTGCTATGGCTCAAACCGTAGAGATGAATCAAGCCCAGGCTCCATCTGTTTTAGTTGAATCAAGCCACAGCCGCCAATACTCAAGTCGCTCACAGCCGCTCAACCAACGTGGCTCACACAACAACGACCCATCGGACCACCGTCAAGGTGGAAACGGTGGTCATGATGGTGGTCGGGATGAAAACCGCCACCGGGAGGATAACCGCCACGACGTTCGAGGTGACAACCTGCCGAGATAACCACGATAGTTGCCGTGATAACCACGGTCGTAGGGCTAATCCAGATGGCAATCGAGATCGCCGCGATGGCAATAACGATCTCCGCCATTACCTTGGTGGACGTGATCTGCGTGCTCGCATCAACCAGAGAGCCAACGATCGTGCATCCCATGAAAGCTATCGCCGTATGGAGTATGACACCACCCACGGCCCGCCGGGTCTGAAGCAGTTCACTCCACACCTTCGCCAAGTCATATGGCCCAAGAATTTCAAGCTCGAGAAACTTCAGAAGTACGACGGCAAGGAAAACCCCGAATTATGGGTCATGCTCTACGAAACTACATGCCGATCAGCCATGGCTGACGAGCACGTCATGTCTAACTACTTCCCAGTCGCTGTTGGTCATGCAGGTCACCAATGGCTGGTTAGCTTGCCGGTGAACTATTTTGACTCTTGGCAGGAGCTCAAGCAGGCCTTCATCAACAATTTCATCACTACTTGTGAACAACCTAGCAACAAGTACGAATCTGCAACGGATCCGAGATCGGAAAGATGAACCACTGCGCGAGTACGTTCGGCTGTTTCTCGGAGATGCGCATCAAGGTCCCATCAATCTCCGACAACAAAGCAATCGAGGCTTTCGTCACCGGCCTCCGCTTCCACGATGCCCTAAGAGACAAGCTCCTTCGGAAGAGACCTAAATCAGTTACAGCGCTCTTGGCCACCGCTAAGAAATACGCAGACGCCGACGACGCTAAAAAGATAATCAGTTGACGAAGCAGCAAGGGTTCCACGCTCTGACCACCCTCCGCACCGCGACGATTACCGCGGCAATCAGTGGTCGGAACGACAATTTTGACCACCGCAACCGGCGCAATGACTCCCGCGACCACCGTGACCAACGTAATCAGCGGCGCAACCGCCGTGACGATTACAGGAGCAAGCGTGCTCGGGAAGACGACGGCGAGGTTAATACCAGTGAAAAAGGGCGGCAGACAGTCGTAACTACGAGGATGACTATGCCAAAGCATTGAAGGGGCCCTGCCAGCTCCATCCTAAGTCGAACCACACCATGGAGAATTGCCGCGTCCTCAAGACTATCTACACGCGTCAACAGGCTCCGGATACGTTCGACAAGCCTAACGACGCTGGGGAACAGCGCAACGAGGACAACGACGACGACAATGCAGACCCTCGCCATAAATACGTCAAGCCGACTAATCGCGTGCACACCATCATCGGCGGCAAGGTGTCCATTGAGACCAAACGAGAACGCAAGCTGCTCGCCCGCGCTTGCTTGAATGTGGCAAACACCGACAACCTTCTCACCGATCCACGGCTTCCTCCGTGGTCTCACCGTGAAATCCACTTTAGCAGGAAGGACCAATGGGCCGCCATACCTAAGCCAGGGCATTTTCCCCTGGTCCTCGATCCTTGTATCAACAAGGTTCAGTTTGACAGGGTACTGATCGACGGTGGCAGCTCCATTGATATACTATTCAAGAACAGCCTGCCCGCCCTGAAAATATCCAAGGCGGACCTGAAGCCGTACGAGGCATAGTTCTGGGGCGTTCTCCCCGGATAGAGCTCTACACCTCTCGGGCAGATCACGCTACCTGTGCAATTCGGGACCCCGGACCACTTCCACACCGACTACGTCAACTTCATGGTCGCTGACTTCGACGGCACCTACCATGCTATTCTTGGTCGACCATCGCTCACCAAGTTCATGGCCATACCTCATTACAGGTATCTGGTGCTCAAGATGCCTACCGATAAAGGAGTTTTAACCCTCAGGGGCAACGTATACGCAGCTTATACCTGTGAGGACGACAGCTTCAAAATAGCAGAGGCCCATGACCTCTCTATTCATATGGCCGAGACCATGCTCAACGCTAAGAAGACCTCGGTCGACCACCTGGAGATCCCAGAGCTTGAGGCTCTGCGCAAGAACATCAGGTCCAAGGAGCACAAGACGATCCAGCTGGTCGATGGCGATCCCAGCAAAACGGCCCTCATCGGGGCCAACCTAGATCCCAAATAGGAAGACGTGCTCATCAGGTTCTTGAGGAGCAACATGAGGGTGTTTGCATGGAAACCTTCCGACATGCCCGGTGTACCTCGGAACTTGATTGAGCACTCCTTAAATGTCAACAGCAAGGCCAAACCAATCAAGCAGAAGCTACGATGGTTCGCTCGCTGACAAGAAGGAGGCGATTAGGGTAGAAGTTACATGGCTTTTGGTAGCCGGATTTATCAAAGAAGTGTATCATCCGGAATGGTTAGCCAACCCGGTTCTTGTACGCAAAAAGAATAATGAATGGAGAATGTGCGTTGATTACACTGATCTCAACAAACACTGCCCTAAGGACCCCTTCGGCTTACCTCGCATAGATGAGGTCATAGATTCAACCGCCAGTTGCGAGCTGCTCTCCTTTCTCGATTGTTACTCTGGTTATCACCAGATCGCTCTCAAAAAGGATGATCAGATCAAGACATCTTTCATCATGCCTTTCGGCGCCTACTGCTACATGACTATGTCGTTCGGGCTCAAAAACGCCGGAGCTACCTACCAACGTGCTATACAGGCTTGCCTCAACGACGAGATAAGAGACGGCCTCGTCGAGGCTTATGTTGACGATGTAGTTGTCAAAACCAAGGAAGTACGTACCCTTGTTGACAATCTGGAACGCACCTTTGCAGCCCTCAATATGTTCCAATGGAAATTAAACCCAAAGAAGTGTATCTTTGGCGTTCCTTCTGGCATACTGCTCGGCAACGTCATCAGCCACGATGGCATACGCCCTAACCCAGAGAAAGTCAAAGCTATCTTAGACATGAAGCCCCCAAAAAAGGTGAAAGATGTCCAGAAGCTTACCGGATGCATGGCCGCTCTAAGCCGTTTCATATCAAGATTAGGAGAAAAAGGGCTACCGTTCTTCAAACTGCTCAAAGCATCCGAGAAGTTTGAGTGGTCGGAGGAAGCAGACGCTGCTTTCACACAGCTAAAAGAATACCTCACATCACCCCCGATGCTTACTGCTCCCAGAAAAGACAAAACTCTCCTACTTTACATTGCGGCGACCGATCGGGTGGTTTCCACTACAATGGTGGTCGAGCGCGACGAGCCGGGCCACGCCTACAAGGTACAGCGGCCAATTTATTTCATTAGTGAGGTACTCAATGAATCCAAGACCAGGTACCCACTAGATTCAGAAACTGCTCTACGCCATACTAATAACATCCTGAAAGTTGAGACATTACTTCGACGGATATCATGTGGTGGTCATGACCGAGTATCCTCTGGGGGACATCATTCGCAATAAGGATGCGAACGGATGCATCGTCAAATGGGCAATGGAGCTATGCCCCTTTTCCTTGGAATTTGCAAGCTGTACTACAATCAAGTCTCAGGCACTCGTCGATTTCATCATCGAGTGGATAGACTTAAGCACGCCTGCCTCTCCGGGATCCGACGAATATTGGATGATGTACTTTGATGGTTCTCTCAACATTGACGGTGCGGGAGCAGGAGTTCTTTTCGTATCACCATCCAAGGAGCAGCTCCGGTACGTCCTCAGGATTTGTTTCCTAGCATCTAATAACACCGCCGAGTATGAAGCGTGCCTGCATGGTTTACGCATTGCGGTTGAGCTTGGTGTTAAACGTCTCTATGTCTATGGAGACTCAGCTCTAGTCATCAACCAACTCAACAAGGACTGGGACACGACCAGCTGAAAAGATGGACGCGTACTGCAAATCGATAAGAAAGCTGGAAGGTAGGTTCTATGGCATCGAGTACATACATGTGGTCCAGGACAAGAACCGGGCAGCGGATGCGCTGTCAAAGTTAGGATCATCCCGAGCCAAAATCCCACATGGTGTATTCGTCCAAGACCTGCTCACGCCTTCCATCGAAAATGAAGATTCTACGATCGACAAAACTCTAGATCAGCAATTAGTGGCAGCGGTTCCGGCGCCAAGCACAACTGAGCTGCTTCCGACCACTCATGAGCCGGACTGGAGAACACCTTTCATCAAGTACTTAACAGATGGTAGCGGTTATATCGATTGAACAGAAAACGAGCGCCTGATGCGTCGCAGTAAGCAGTATCTGCTCGTCGATGGCAAGTTATGGCGCAAAAACGCTAAGGAGGAAATCTTGATGAAGTGTATAACCCAGGAGGAAGGCGAGCATCTCCTAGACCAAATCCACTCTGGCTCCTGCGGCAACCATGCGGCCTCAAGAACACTGGTTGGTAAGGCTTTCCGAGCAGGGTTCTATTGGCCGTCAGCAGTAGCCGACGCAGAGAAGCTAGTCCGCCACTGTGAGGGTTGTCAGTTCTTCTCCAAGAGAACCCATGTACCAGCACATGAGATCCAGACAATTCCAGCCTCTTGGCCCTTCGCATGCTAGGGACTCGACATGATCAGGCCTTTCAAACCGGCTCCTAGGGAAATTTACATGCGTCTTCGTGCTAATTGATAAATTTTCTAAGTGGATAGAATACATGCCTCTAGTACAGGCATTCTCAGAGAAAGCTATCACGTTCCTCGACCAGGTCATCCACCGTTTCGGCGTGCCCAACAGCATCATTACTGATCTGGGTACTCAGTTCACCGGGAACGCTTTTTGGGACTTCTGCGATGAAAGGAGCATAGTTGTAAAATACGTCTTGGTGGCGCACCCCAGAGCTAATGGACAAGTCGAGCGGGCAAATGGCATGATCTTGGACGCATTGAAGAAGAGGATGCACAGAGAAAATGATAAAGCTCCCGGAAGATGGCTTAAGGAGTTACCAGCCGTGGTCTGGGGCCTCCGGACTCAGCCTAGCCGTAACACCGGCGTCTCGCCATACTTTATGGTTTACGGCGCTGAGGCAGTCCTCCCACCAGATATAGCTTTCAGATCAGCACGGGTAGAGAACTTCGATGAGGGCAAGGTCAATGAAGTACAGGAGCTAGAAGTCAACAGCGCAGAGGAGAAAAGGCTCGATTCTTGTGTACGCACGGCCAAATACCTTGCTGTTTTGCGCAGGTACTACAACAAGAATGTTAAAGAGCGTTTCTTCGTGGTCGGGGACTTAGTCCTGAAGTGGAAGACGAACCAGGCTGGTGTCCACAAACTCGCAACCCCATGGGAGGGACCCTTCATGATCAAGGAAGTCACACGTCCAACATCTTATAGGTTAGCTCACCTGGACGGCACGGACGTACCAAACTCGTGGCACATCGACAAGCTTAGATGTTTCTATGCTTAACTACTGAGATATGTACTTTACTTGTATTTTCGATTTACTTTAATAAAGCAATTATGATTTCTCCGACCACTCTAATGTGTCACTCCGAATTTTATGGTTATTCTGACTTAGCCAGTACAAGTCGACCACCACTCCTTCTATGGTTTTCGGAGCAGGTCCTGTCTCCGGTTCCTCCCAACACGTGCACGGGATCCGCTCTCTACGTTGCGGGTGATCGGCAGGTCCCCCTAGGTTTGACTTGTCCGCGTCCACATGTGCACAGGTCATAGTACCTCACACTCCGACCACATGCCAACTAGGGCCGCACAAACCCTTCGGGATGATGTGTCGAGCAAAACGGTACAACTAAACAGAACGTTAACACGTTCCCACTTAGTTACACCAACAAAAAATTTCAAGCTTAAATACGTTTTGTATAAAGCAAACAAGCTTATAATGATATACAGTTACATTATTACAAGCTTGCTTGAAGAGGCTCAAGTTTACAATAACACAACTATATCCTCCTTCTACAGCTCTAAGCCTATTACATTGGCTGGTCGGGGCGCATGGCATTTACTGCTCGCCGCCTCTAATACCCTACTCGAGTCTCGAGGACTCTTGCGCTAGTCGAGCTAAAGGGGATGGCCCCGCCGGTGCCTGGCTGGTCGAGACCGTAGGCTTCGTTGGTTGGCTTGCAACTGATGGCATTTCCAGCTGGCTTGTCGATGGCATACCCTGTACAGGTGCTGTCCCACCTCCACATAGGTTAATATCGCCAATTATCTTTGACGACAAGTCCAGCTGGGCCGTCCGAAGCTCTTCTGCCTTGTCTGGGTCTATCTCCTTCGGGTACCCAGCCTCTAGGCGTTTGAGATCGATCAGGGGGTAGTGAGCACGCACCATGCTTAGCACATGGGCACCCATGTACTCACTCGCCTCCTTCACGAACTCTTGGAACCATCCCCATGCTTGTTTGCATCTCTCGACCAGTCCGAGCTGGGGCGTCCTTAGCTCTTCCTCTGTGAGCGCCGGGTCGATAAGATTGAGGACGAGCACAATGCCAGTTGCCATTTCTTGGCACCGCTTGTTCCACGTGTCCCGCTCCTCGGTGGCCTTGAGGCATCGTGCTCTCCAGTCGTCGCGCTCTTTGATCACGGCCTCTAGGTGCCTCTTAGCATTGACTTTCAAAACTGAACGCAGTACAAGACATTAAACGTGGTGACACGACAAGGCAAGGTGGGCGATAGAATGAGAAGGGTGATCTAGAATACTTACTTTTTAGGTCATCCTTCATTTTGGTGGTGTGGTCTTGGAGTTCAGACTGGCTGCGTGCCAGTTTCTCGTTGTCCTCCTTCAGGCAACCACATTCTGCGGTCACACGGCTATTTTCCCCTTGGAGGCGGGTCACTTTAGCTTCTAAACCTGCATTACAGCTATTACTGCCAAGAACACAATAACACAAGTCCTACACATGCTATGATACGGTGAAAAACTTACTTGTTTTCTCCCACTCTTTGTTATTGAGCTGGCCGACCAGGTTTTGGTTCTGTGCTTCTCGGTCTGTCCTCTCCTGGTCGGCGGCTTCAAGTTGGTGCCGTAAGCGTTCCACTTCAGCCGTCAGCTCCTTATTGGTCGCCGTGATTCCTTCAATCTGGTCGAAGCACCTTTTTCGGTATCTTGCAGTTTTCATCAAGTCCTGCATACAGACAAGCTACGTCAGACAGTTCGACTACATAACAGGGTCAAGGACTCAAGCCAAATATACCTGGACTTCTGTCACCAGACGCTTGGCCGCCCGTTCGACTCTTAAGGTCTCTTCGACCTTTGGGATTTCTTCATGCATGACCCATTCGTCGTTTCGATAGCGCAACACATATACATGTTGTCGCCTATCTTGGGGACAGCCCAGGACCTCTTCCACTTCTTCCTCTTCAGCCTCCTGTTCGAGGAGGCGGCGCTGGTCTGGAGTTTGCAGACTCCATGACCACAAGGGCTTTTCCACGAGCCATTACATCGGCAAGAATGTTCTGGGCCACTTCTGGCTGCTGCTCCTCGGCTAGACCCGGCTCCCTTGGTGCCATGGTATCCATCTCAGTAGGGTTCATCCTCGGAGCACTTCTACTCTGCTCGGCTATCTTCTCGACCAGCCGCTCGGGGACTGGTGTCTGGTCGACCACCTGCTGAGGTCCAGGCGGAGTTCCTACTATAGGCCCCTCCACGGCTGGCTGCTAGGCAGCTTGTCCCGCCGTTGCTGGTAAAGTTGTGCCGCACCTTGGCTAGCTGGTCGGGGCTCTTGGTGGATGCCGATCTAATGCATCAGAGACAAGTTCAGATGATAATAGTATCCAATGCAAATTGCAAGCTTACATAAAAAATATAGATACTTATAGCTTCGATTTGCGGAATGATGTGGCGAAGGAACGTCTCCTCGACCGCCCCTGCTCCGCTTGCTCGGCAGTTTCCACCGGGACTCTTTCCACCTCCGGTACAGGCGTCGGGGTATGATGCTTGATGTTTCCCTCGTTTATCCTCTGTGTTGCAGTGGTCGAGGGTGTGACCACTCCTGGCATAGAGGAGCCACCCTGCTCCATCGATCCCATTTGCCTTCTCCTCTTTCGAGGGACGAGCCGGAAGATGTCCTGCATCCTCTGCTTCGTCGTCTGACAGGGGGAAGATGGTTTGGCGTCGTTTGCTGGCAGTAGGACGCTTGCCAGTGGCTCTAGTCGATGCGTCGTCCATAGTCTCGAGTACCGCCCAGTGGACAGTCGTCGGTCCTGGCACTGGTCTAGGCGGCTGGGCCGGTAGCTTACGGCCACTCTACACCGGGGGGAGGCGACACGAACACTGCTGCCCGGTCATGACCATTAAACTGAGACACAAAACGGGGACAAACAGTTATTTTCTTGCTATAACATGACTCTACAGTTAAAAGGAGGCATCATTTACCTTTAGGGGGAGGTCGAGCCAGCTTGAAGGCGTGCTCGATGGCGTTCAGCGCGACATAATTGGGATCGGCCAGGTTGAATAGCTCTCCAATCCTGGCTTTGATTTCCATCTTATCGAGCGGCTCCTTTCTGGTCCTCGTTGGATCAGCGCCTCCTTGGTACTCGAAGCCTGGATGAATCCTCTTCTGGTAGGGCTAGATTCTTCAGTTGATGAAGTTGCCGACCACGCTAGGGCCATCAAGCCTTCCCCACGGGATCATCCCGAGCAGTTCGGCGATCTGCTCTAAGTTCTCGGGCTTCTCCGACTAGCTATTCTTCTTCTCTAGGAATCAGCCCCACGTCACACAGGGTGATGGTGTTTGGCTCTTCATGGATGTAGAACCACTTCTTGTACCACTCGTCCAGTGAGGTGTTCCAGGGGCAGTGCAAGTATTGAGCCTTCATGCCGTCACGCAGGTTTAGGTAGACGCCTCTGGCTATCTTTGAGCCACCACTCCCATTTCTTCCGAAGATAGAACAGGTAGCGAAAGAGGTCAAAATGGGGCTGGAAGCCACCATAAGCCTCGTAGAGATGGATGAAGGTGGAGACGAGAAGAATCGAGTTGGGATGCAGATTGCAAATCCCAATCTCGTAATACAAACAGAGACCCTGAAGGAAAGGGTGCACTGGAATCCCAAAACCCCGTTTGAAGAAGTCTTCGAAAACCACAATCTCACCTAGTTGTGGATCAGGGAAGCTTTCTCCTTCCGGCGCGTGCCATCCAGCAAGTGCCTTATTGTGGAGCACCCCCATGGCGACGAGGTCTTCGATGGTCTGCTCGTTGCTCCGTGATTTCCACCACTCCTTCACCATGATTCCGCCTTTCTTCTAGGCATCTCTCTTCGCCATTAGTCTGTCCTTTCTAAGGGGGTGGATGCGGTGGCGAGGGGGTTTGGCGATGATTATCGGAGGAATAGGGTTTGGCAAGAGGAAGACAAAGGTGGCGGCGGCAAATGATAATGGGGAACGGTGTCAGTAACTTGCCAGATCTACATTATAAATAACAAAGAGTTCCATCATTTCGTCTGCCCGAGATTCTTGGGAGACGTGCGCACGCGCAGCGGACGGTTGTTCACACCACCTCGAGATCTACGCCAATAAACACGCCCCTTCGTTTACAAGTGTACGCGCCTCTTCGATGATAAAGTGAGAGGGCCCACACTGATGCACCTCCATATAGGTGCCACGTGACAAGTTTGCCAAAAAGAGTAAGAGGGCAGAATGACGTGCTATACCTATTTGCTTTTTTGACCAGACGTGTCAGTTTGGACTTGGCATAGTACGGCGACAAATAAATACACCAAATAATAGTACAAGTGGCGCACGCGATAATGGATTGCCCAGACCACTACTGTGCTCGGGGATTGCCTAGACCACTACTGTGCTCGGGGACTGACCAGACCACTCCCGTGCTAGGGGACTACTCCGACCACGGTGACTTTCTCCGACCATTACCGTGCTCAGTAAATGCTATGACCACTACTGTGCTTGGGGACTTTCCCGACCACTATTCAGGGTTCACTCTCCTTGGCTACATGTGATTTGTACTCACATATAGTTAAGAGACACTTCTTTAGACCTTGCTACAAGGCTCATATTTCACCTTCCAGCAAGCTCGGGGACTACAGTCGGTACGATGCACCTGCCGGTGCATTTTGTTTTGCTTGTACGGCAATTGGATTTTTAACAGTCAGCGGAAATTCTTTTTAGACCCTAGCACCACGTGCCTACGTCACCTACTACTAGGCTCGGGGACTAAGTGGGCACACTTCACCTTGCGGTGAATGTGTTTGATTTTTGACCCCTACGGTTCTGATGTTCAAGGACGCTATGCTTCAAGACCACTTACATTTCTTTTAGAAATACAAGTGGGCACACTTCTCAGGACAAGAAATCTTTTTCTTTTTTCTTAAAGAGCACCATACATTCTTCGGACAACCTACTTCTCTGGTGATGACAGTGGTCGGAGGCATCAAGGGCTCAAGCCTCACTTGTCGGAGAAGGTTAAAATGGCATGTCGCAGCATAATACATGATGCTCGGGGACTAGCTGTGGGGGTATTAACCCCTATACCCTTACGGCTAAGCTTGGGCTGGCTCGAATCGAAGGGTTCGGTCCCCCCGAAAGACGACATGCGGCCCAGTTAACCTGATCGGAGTCCCGCACAAGGAATCAAGCAGGATCCTGGTCGGTTAGAATAGGAATCCTTATCCGGCCACATATGGCAATTGTAACTGACTAGGATTAGTTTCCAGATCTGTAATCCTGCCCCCCAGACTATATAAGGCGAGTGGGGGACCCCTCTAAAAATCATCTCTCATTGACATACAGCAATACAAATCAGACGCAGGACGTAGGTATTACGCCTTCTCGGCGGCCGAACCTAGATAAAACCTCATGTCTGTCTTGCGTCACCGTCTTGTTTGGGGTTTGCGCATCTGTCTGCCGATAATCTACTACCTTGGGCATACCCTAGGTAGACTGCCGATCATATTTCGTCGACAGAGGTCGACTAAGAAGTGCTCGCGCTCTAAGGGTAGGTGCTTGGGACGAAGGAGGTGAATGCTCGGCTGCACGAGCAGGTGATTCGGTAGGAGGAGGGACTCTCCATCCTCGAGAACATCTACCTTGGTATGTACCTTTTTTGCTTTTGGTTGATGTCTTGGTTTTTTTTTCTTTTCCTTGCTTTTGAGATCATCATCCTTCTTCCAGAATTGGGCAAAAAGGTTGGTTCTCTAGAGTAGGACCTAGAGATGGTCAAGGCGACGATCGGTCGAAGCATGGAGGCATTGGCCAAGTCCCTTGAGGAGCGATGTGCTATTAAGGGGGAGCTTAATCAGCTCCACAATGTCACCTAGGTCATTGTCTCAGAAGTGTTCAGGTCAGCGCCGAGCACCAGCACGCCTGCCATCTGAACCGACCAATTTATAAGAGCACGAGTACAAAAATGATTGCTGAAACGATCAAATTCTCGCACTTGAGCCCATTTCAAACCAACTTGCATACAACCAAGATCGTAGTGATTCAACATAACACATCACACGTTACAATATTTCACAAACAGTTCACAGATAGATTACAACACATCGGAGTCATAGTTATTACAAACCAAGTCTTGTAAAGTAGCGGAAGCAAATAGTTTAACTCACACACATGAGTTCAAATACAAGTACCAGCTTGCCTATCACATCTCACAAAAGCATTCAGATAAGATAAACAGAGATCATGCCCATGATCTAGTCTTCGTCACCCGTTGGGTGGAGACAGTACTTACTAGAAGCCCTGATAAAGAAGGTCATCTACAACAAGAGGGAATAAACCCTGAGTACGAGAATGTACTCAGCTAGACTTACTCATCGGAAACCAAAAATAAATGACACCAAGGATCATGCATAGCTTAATTTAGTGGATCTAGCTAACACTTTCTTTTTTGCGGAAAAGCATAAGTAATAATGATCAACTCTTAACCTGAGCTAGCAGTGACTTTTAGCCATTAACCTGTCATCTATATTAGCACCTGTACTAAGCAATCACTTGATTAAGATGCAAACATTGTTAACCATAGCAGGTATAAACTGTGGCAACATTATCATCATCCTCCATTTAACCATATTGTTAAATTAAGTGAATCTACATTGCCACTGCTCAGTCAAGTTCTCACTATCCAGGAGAGACGGCGACTTGAATCGATTCCTATCTAGCTGGAGGGGTATTCCTAACACAAACCCTGCTTCCCCCCATCAGGATCGCAATCAAGTCACCTTTGGTACAACTCCAGAGTCGTGGGTTCAAACAACGATGCATCCTCAAGGGTGACACTCTACCAAGAAGTGCAAAAATTTTAAGCACCTGACCCCTTGGACTCATGCCAATGTCCCCAAGCACATCCTTACTTCCTCCAGAATGTGCATGGCCCCCCAGTTTCTGGCCTAAGTCGAACTACTAGGCTTCGCGGTCGGAATGACTTATCTGGCCAGCTAAGTGTTAGGCTATGTTCAACATGACATGAGGATGTACAATGTATCGGTCCTTAAACAACACAGATGGAGTCACTATGTCCAACCCTACAAAAGACTCCACCCGGTCTTAATCCATTATTAACATGGTTCTTTTCCACGATAGCAAATATAGCCAACCATGACCCACCTCATCCTAAAGCTTGCAGGTGATAGAAAATCACCTGACTTCTACCGCACTAAGCATGGCTAAGCATTTAACCCTGTTCTTGAACTTAAATAGGATTCAAGTGCGATATCTAGGACAAGGATAGATATATAATGCAACAATTGGTTCCAACCAATTCCTATACTTAATGCATCATCAACAATAAAAGATACTCAAGATATTTGTAAAAGCATGGGAGACTTAGAATGCTCCGGGGCTTGCCTTTTAGGAAAGAGGGTGGGTGATGGTTAGGGCACTCGGGCAACTCCTCCTCGGCGGCTGCTTCGTCGGTTGCCTAAACCTCGGGCTCCTCCTCCTGGCTCACTCCCTTGAACTCTAGAAGCATCACTCCCTCTGGCACACCTATTGTATGTATGTGCAAGATAAATATCATGGATGCACATGAACGAAGTTAGAGATGCTCATGGAATACACATGCTTACTGCAGTACACATATTCTAACTTAAGCTCTATTCAAATCACTTTAACTTACCAAGTTTAGACAACCTAATATATAATTGCTCATCTTCAGTTAAGGACCTAGCACCTGCACCTAAGCATTTTCTCAAGTTAGCCTAGCACCTAAACAATCAATAAGAACAATGATACAAAGCATTCACACCATCATTCATATTTCAGCAAAACTGGGAATATACAACAGCATAGTAAATTGACCATAACAGGAGATTTACAAATACAAATGACATGCAACAAGACAATTTAGAAAGCTTATGAAATTGCATAAAATTCATTTTCAGACCTCAAGGCATGATTCCAACTTTTACCAGGTCGAAATCACTTAACAACATAAATCTGTCCTCACAAGACAGAGAGCAGCCAAAATTGGACTCAAACTGAGAACAGCCATATCTCCTAAACTACTTGGCCAAATGCCACCAAAGTTTAACACAAGCTATTTAAGTAAGTTAACTACAACTTTGGTATTCACATGATTCTTAGAAAACCAAATTATCATGGTGAACTTTGCAAAGTTCCCAGAACTGTCCAGAAAGACAATGCAAGAAAATAATTATTAACTTATGTTGCAAACATATAAATGGACAAAACCAAATTTACTAACTCATCACACATATCAAAACAACACTAGAAAGTAAGGTGTTCACCACCAATTCATTTCTTTTAATACGTTTCTTAATTTATTTATTATTTAAGAGGAATAATAAACATATATGAAAATGGCACCATTTAATCTACAAAAATTATAATAGGTACTACATGCTCTAAGTAGACTACTGTAAAAATTTCACCCACAGTTACTAATAGAAATATCCTACACAAAAAAAACAAGGCAACAACGCTAATTTTGGCCTAAATTATAAACCATATTAAAAAGTGTCAAACAACAGATTTCATATTTTTCTTAGCATCCTAAAGGAACCAAGACAACCTCCAAAAAATTTCATGAGCATGGGATTCATACATTAATTATTAAAATTCACCAAAGGATCACCTAATTATAAAAGGGAAATTTATAACTCAAAAACTATACATGCACTGACTCTCAAATGTTTACTAGAGCTTTTGCTCATCAAGAAAAGCTCACCATACAAATTTCATAATTTTTGGAGCACTAGAACTCTAGATATGAGCTAAACAAGTTTGCATTCATTTAAAAACATATTTTAAGTTGCAATTTAATTCTTCCAGAAACTTTACTACAAGTGCTCATGTTATATTTTTTCCCCTAAATACTACACTTCACCAAGATCCTAACAAAATTCGAACCACCCAATTTGGATCTACCAAACTCTAGTTATGAATTTTACAAAACAACATCAAAATCTGCATTTAAATCACCAAAACCTAAATATGGGTTACTGACGCGTGGGACCCGTGGGGTCAACGGCCCCACCGGCCAGAGGGAGTAGAGCAGAGGAGCGGCGGTTGACCCACGCTTGCTCACTGATGGCAAGGACTCGGGTGAGGCCAAGGGCACCGGTGTGCTCGCCTCGACGAGTTGCACCTAACTATGCCCTCCCCTCAACCGCTACCGAGCTCTAGCTAGGACGGCGGCGTGCATGGTGGACGGCGGAGGGGATCCGATGGTGCTCTGATGAGGTCTGGCCATGTAGGGCGCGGCTAAGCTCGGTACGAGCTTCTAGGGCTCATGTGGAAACAAAGGGAAGGTAGAAAAGGGAGTGAGAGGGCTCCAGTGGTGGTCGGCCACAGTGAGCTCCAACTTCGACGAGCCTCGGACAGCGATGGGAACGACAATGCGGCCACACCAAAGGTCGGGTGGCTACGCAAAGATGATGATGTGATAGAGGAGCTCAAGGCAGAGCTATGGGCAAGATGGAGCGAGGCGAGACGCGGCGGCGAGTGTGCGAGAGCTCAATGGAGCTCTCAATGGCAATGGTGCTCCACCGTAGGGAAGAAGAAATGCGGCCTCTACCTTGACTCTATGACTCAACGGTGAAGTGGACGAGCTAAAGGGGACTATGGTGGAGTTGTGGGCCAGCTAGAGCAAGCAACGACAAGATGGCGAGGGTGCATGGCTCGGTGGAGGAATGGCGATGGTGGTGGCTCCGCTTTCTCGGTGTGTCAGACGCGCGCGAGAGGGAGAGAGCGAATGAGAGCAAGTGGGAGGGTAGATGTAACACCTCGGGTGTTTAAATATTAAAATCTGACATGTCATCATATGCATTGCAAAGCATTTGGCATTTGGTGAAAACTTTGAGATGCATACACTAATACAAGTTTATATTTATGTGGTATGTGTTGCAATGTATTGTTTGACTCAAGTTCAATGTTTGTTTGGATTTTGAATTTTTCGAGAAAACCCCGCTTTTCAACATTTAAATCCTACCCTAAAAATCCAATTCAAAATCTAAGCATATTTTAGGGTTGGGCCCAAAAGCAAAAGTGTAGAGCTTGGCAAGTTATACAAAGTTTATTTTTGGAGTTTTTCAAGTTGTTTAGAAAAATTTGAGTAATTCAAAAAGGCGTAATTCGTTAAATTTCCCTATTTGAATTCAAAAGTTCATTTCAAAATCTAGACCGAATTAGGAAATGGTTATAAAAGCAAAGTTGTAGAACTTTTGATTTTGAACAACTTTTATTTTTGGAGATTTTTGAGTTGTTATGAAAATTTGGGAGTAATTTGTGAATTTTGGCAAATGGCAAACTTGTAATTTCGATGAACAGTGTTCACCGCTTGCGCTACACCGCCGGCGAGCTTCGGCTTGCTTCCAGTCGCTGCGCGTGGCCGTCTAGGTGTCGTGTTGGCGCGCTAAAGGCTTCGTCGTGGCTTCCTTGAGCTTCCTGGCCATCCTTTTAAGCCTGAGCCGCCATCGTCGTTGCCCTTCTCCCTTGCTCTGTTTTCCCGTCGCCGCTGCTCCACTCCGGCGAGCCCGTGCCATCGTTGTCGTGCTCCACCATCGCTGATAAGCTAGTCCTAGCTCCGCTTTAGCCTTACGCGCTCAGCCAACCCATCAATTCAGCTTAATTTCGCTGGGAACCACCGCTCGTCGTGTTTCTTCTCCACGGCCGGTAGCCCCGCCGTCGAGCCCGCGTCGCCGTGGCCAGCGCGCTACGGTGAGTCCCTGCCCTTGCCGAGTCTTGCTTTGGCTTCGCTGCAATGATGTAGTGCTTTGTGACCCATTGGTTTCTCATTTTGACCACCACAGCTACCGGAGCATCGCCGTCGTTGAAGATCGCTCCACCGTGAACCCTGTCAACGTCGACCCGTGTCATCGTAGCTCATCCGGTCCCATTCTTTGCTCCAACGTGTTCGTGGTGAGCTACTGGACCTTCCCATGCCCTCTGTTTCCCCGTTTTCGGCTTTGTTTCGCCGGCGTAGCACTGCTGTGTCACCGCGTCCGCCATGGCCGACGACGAGCTAGTGTAGGGCCGTAATCCGTGCTGATAGGGACGTCAATCGATACGCCTAGACTTGGTGATCATTTTGGTACGTTGGCCATCGCCGTTGATCTCACCATTGGCGAGAAATCGCTGGTTAGAGCCGTCGCTGCCGTGGTCAACGTCGGAGGTTGAAGATGACCTATGGGACCCGTTGTCAGTGACTCAGCGTTCAAATGATTTTTCTATTTTCAGATTTGAATGAATAGTGTCTATTTTTGTTAATTTTGTATAGATTTATTTAAAGCTCCAAAAATTATGAAAATTTTGTGTGACTTCTCTGTGATGTATAGTATTTAAGAAAAATATGAAATAATGTTTTTCAGTAATTTTTAAATGTGGTAAAAATTGCTCAATTAATTCATAAATGGATTTCCATGATTTTTCTAGGCTTATTTATTTATCCAAAAATTATGAAATTTGTTTTGCCACTTAGTTAACATGTAATGAACATGTACTAAAATTTTGAGCTCAATTAGAATAAGTTGATTTATTTCATAATTTTGAATTAAATAATTAATTCATAAAAGCAAATAGTAACCTTTAATGATTTAGGTTTTTGTTTGGACTTTTGGATTGAGTGATGACCTTGGGTCCTTAGTTAATGATGATCCTTGGCAATTGATTTATGTGTTATGAAAAAGGATTTAGTTGGTTGACTTACAACTGTACCGCGAAGGAAAGTTGTATTCAAATTGTTAATTTTGCATCCATCATCGAGCATCATGTTTCATATTCCACATCATGTTAAACATGGCATTGTTATTACGTGTAGTGAATGAAGGTGAAAACGTGGTAGTTAATCAAGCTGTTGAGGAGGTTAATTCGTCTGTTGAGGTCGAATCGAATCCTTGTGTAACGTCGCAGGAACCGGACTTTTCCGTCAACGAAGGCAAGCCCCGGATGCATACAACCCTACCTTGTGTTTTACAAATTAATTTCGCTTTTGCTTTCCTGTTACTGCATTAAGTGATTAGGAGTTAAGTAAGAGCCTAATTGGTGCATTACCACCCTTGTTATTCCATATTTACCATATTACTAGTTTTAAACTCGTATATGCCTAGTTTTGCTTAGCTATGCATAGAACGATGGAAGTCGGGTGACCCCCTGCCACCTGCAAGTTTTAAATGGGACATTGGTCAATATTGTTAGCATGTGATATGGGAATGTGGAGTAATAAATCTAGACCGGGCGGACTCAGTGTGTGTGAGCCACAAGACATGGAGGTCTTGTGAGCAGGTTCTTTTCGCCTGTGTCGATTAAGGCACGTCCGTTGTTGAATTGTATGAGGTGAGAATTTGTAGTACTAACCACATACTCCGGTAAGCCTGAACTTGGAAATTCTATTACGAGAATGGCTACTCGCGCACTGGGAGTGGAGAGATGGCAGGAATAGCGTGTACCCACGTGGCCATGGGCTGGAATGGTGGAGTACTGTATTCTCGGGTGGCGTGGACCCGTTCTTGTTTTAGAGGATCCGAGGGTAGGTTGGTATATGCAGGTCGGGGAACCTGCATATGTCGTGTGGTCTGGAATCCCTAGCTGGGCTTAAACGGTTCGAATCGTCGTTGCTCCTCGGTTATGGAGACTCAACTCACTGTTCATCATCGTAGAATTAATAACTAGAACTTGAATAAGGCTTGTAAAGGTGTTGGATATGAAGTTTCATGATCTCAGTGCGGATCATGTCAGCTTTGTATATAATTCTTGAGAAGTTTTCTATATAAAGAATGTTATTAAAAGAGCTTTTACGCAAAAGAACTTTGATCATTGTTAAAGCTATACCTTGAATCCATGAGCCTATATTACTGAGTTTATCAGTTAATATTTCAGTTAAGTCTTGTTGAGTACTTTTGTACTCAGGGTTCGTTGACCCCTTGTTGCAGGTGAGCTTCATGAGCAGATCTATTTTGGATCATGCTGCATGACTATCGTTCGTTCTGACGATGAGAAGTAAATGTGTGATCCTTGGGCAGGATGTTTATTTTATGTGTTAAGTATATGTTCATTATGCCACTCCACTACTACTATGGTTTGTAATAATTATCGAACTTAGTTTGTAAGGTTTGAAACAACTGGTTTGTGAACTATGTTATCATAAGACTTCCACTGTTTTTACTCTGGTTTTGATATTTGAATAAATGTTGTAATACTGCAATGATTCTGTAACGTGATCCTGCTCGGAAATCGTGGATGATTCGGGGTTCCCCGAGGACACCCGATAGTCTTTTTAAGTTATTAGAAACATATGCATAAATGTCAAAGGTCATCGGACAGTGACAGGTGCATGTGGGCCCTATAACTTAGGAGGTTCTGCCACAGTAGATGGGCGCGGCCTCCTTGCGGTCGACAGCGGGTAGTGGTGCCAGGCTGGCCACGGCACGTGGCAGCCATGCGGCAGCAGCGACCTATGGCCGGTCGGCCACTGTGCTGGTCTGAATTTCTAATTCAGTGTTCATCGGTGCTGACTGACAAAGCAAGTTCCTCACTCTATATCTCCTAAACCGTGATGATCTAGCTCATGGCGTAGTTGACAAAGTTGGAGATCTAAGTGAGGACTACAACTTTGCTAATTGGAGGTCGAGCAGGTTTGGCCTGGTTAGGGAGATACAAGGCTCCAAACATCGATACTTGAAACTAAAAATCAGTTCTCAGACTTAGAAAATTTCTAAGTCTCCAAATAGCCCCCAAAACTGACTTGTGAGCCCTTTTTGAGCATGTTCTGCACATTTTCATGAGATGATCATAAAATAAATTTTGTTTCTTATAAAAGTTCCTACAACTCTTCTCAAGGGTGCATAGTCATGCAAACAATCTAAGCTATACTTTTTAAACAGTCAAACAAAAGAGCTCTAGGGGTCAACACAAGTCAAACTATTACTTGGAAGCATAATTAGGCAATATGGTCAACATGAACATTGTTCCTAATGACATTCTAAGTGTATATAAGTTGTTTAAGAGGACATTTGACATGCATTTTCATATACCACACATGAGCACACACAAATGCTAGCATAAAACCAAGCAATTCAAATAGAAACACACATGAAATGATAACATTCATCATGGTATGATTCTTATGCATGAGATGATGATGCACATGCTCATTTGATGCAAGTGTTTTAGTGCAACCATAACACTAAGGTGTTATAGCCCTCCCCCTTATAAAAATCTCATCCTGAGATTTGACAAGTATACCATTATTGATAGAATTCCTTAGAACCTTCCCTCAAATAATCTTCTCTTTCCCAAGTTGCATCGCGTTCACTACCCTAATTACTCCACATGACCTTGTAAAACTTGACCACCTGACTTCGAGTTACTCACTCACGAGTGTTAATTACTTGGACCGGTTTTTCTTCAAAAGTCAAATTAGATTCTAACTTGATATCCCCCAATGGAACTCTCTCTTTAGGGACGTGAAGACATTTCTTCAACTGAGATATGTGAAAGACATTGAAGATAGCACTCATCTCATGAGGTAATTGGATCTTGTATGCTACCTTACCACTCTGTCCTATGATTTTAAACAGACTGACATATCTCGGCGCAAGCTTTCGCTTCACACCAAAGCATTGGACACTCTTCATGGGTGAGACTTTTAGATAAATGAAGTCTCCAACTTCGAACTTGATAGGTTTTCTACGGTGATCAACATAACTTTTCTACCTAGCTTGAGCTACGGCCATATGGGTTTGGATAGTACAGACTTGTTCTTTGGCTTCTTTACCAAAATCAATACCATAATATCTCCTTTCACCGGCTTCAACCCAATTCAACAGGGTTCTACACTTCCGGCCGTACAAAGCTTCAAATGGTGCCATCTTGATACTCTCTTGATAACTATTATTATAAGAGAATTTAGCTAGGGGCAACCACTTTTCCCATGAACCCTTAGATGAGATGACACACTGCTCTCAACATATCTTCTAAGATTTGGTTCACTCGCTCCGTTTGCTTAGAGGTTTGTGGATGATAGGCAGAGCTTCTTACTAACTTAGTTCCCAATAACCCGTGCAAGTGCTCCCAAAAGCGAGCAGTGAACTGTGGCCCTCTATTAGAGAAAATAGTGTGAGGTACCCCATGAAGTCAGGACTATCTGATTAAAGTACAACTTAGAATAGTCAGTTGGACGGAAGTCTGTGCGAACAGGAATGAAGTGTGCAGACTTGGTTAGACGGTCTACAATCATCCCAAATGGAGTTAAAATAAATTCCTCTGAGTAGTAGGGAGTCCAACAATAAAATCTATACTTATCTCCTCCCATTTCCAACCTAGAATAGAGAGTGGCTGAAGCAATCTAGCTTTCATGTGCATAGCTTTAACTCGACAACAAGTGTCACACCTAGCCACATAAGCGACTATCTCTTTCTTCATCTTGGTCCACCAAAAATGAGGCTTCAAATCATGATACATTTTGCTACTACTAGGATGAATAGATAATTTAGAGGAATGTGCTTCGGATATGATTTGATTTCTAAGCTCTCTATCCTTTGGGACCACTAACCTATCCTTGAACCATAACATGTCATTCTCATCTACCCGAAAATGCTTGATTTCTTACTCTTTCATCTTGTGCTTGATGTGGAACACACCTGGATCTGTCTTCTATAGCTCAATAATTTGACTCTGTAGAGTACAACTGACAGTGATGTTGTGAAGGACTGCAAGATGTAGGAGATATGACAAATGGAGGTCACTTTCAATCAAAGAGTGGTAATGAGATTTCCTGCTTAAGGCATCCGCAACGACGTTTACCTTGCCTGGATGATAGTGAACTTGGAGGATATAATCCTTGATCAACTTGAGCCATCTTCTCTGACGCATATTCAACTCAATTTGAGTGAAGATGTACTTAAGACTCTTATGATCCATGTAGATGTGGCACACATTGTCAAGCAAGTAATGTCTCCAGACCTTCAAAGCATGCACAACTGCAGTGAGTTCTAAATCATGCGTAGGATAATTCACCTCATGTTTCCAAAGTTATTGAGAGGTATAAGCAATGACTCGTCCTTCCTGCATAAGAACACCTCCTACACCTATGCTGGATGCATCACAAAACACATCAAAAGGTTTCTCGATGTTCGGTTGCGCCAAACTAGAACTAAAGTTAGAAGGGTTCGCAGGGTGTGAAAAGTCACATCACACTCGGAAGTCTAGACAAACCTCATGTCTTTTGCAGCAACCGAGTCATAGGCTTGGCTATTTTAGAGAAATCCGGGATGAAGCGACAATAATAACCAGCCAACCCCAGAAAACTTTGAACCTCGTGCACCAAGATTGGAGCCTTCCAGTCCAACACTTCTTGCACCTTGGTGGGATCCACCATAATTCCACCATTGGACAACACATGCCCTGAGAAAAGGTACCTCATGAAGCCAGAATTCACACTTGCTGAACTTTGCATAAAGCTTGCGTTCACAGCAATCTAGTGAGAACCACTCGCAATTGTTCAATGTGATCTTCTTTATTCTCAGAATAGACCAAGATATTATCTATAAATACTACCACAAATTTGTCCAACTCAGGCATAAACACCGAATTCATCAAATACATGAAGTGTGCGGGAGCATTGGTCAATCCAAAAGACATAACAAGATACTCATAAAGACCAGTATCTTGTAGAGAAGGCAGTTTTTGGAATATCCTCAGGCCGGATTTTGATTTGATGATAACCAGATCTCAAATCAATCTTGGAAAAGACTTTTGCTTTAGACAACTGATCAAATAAGATATCTATGCATGGCAGAGGGTACTTATTCTTGATTGTGATTGCATTCAAAGGCCTATAATCTACACACATGCACAGTGAGTGATCCTTCTTCTTCACAAAGATAGTTGGACACCCCCACAGAGATGAACTAGGATGGATAAGGCCTTTCTTTAGAAGTTCATTTAACTGGGTCTTAAGTTTGGCTAGTTCAGTTGGGAGGCATTCCATATGGGTGCTGTACCAAGTAGCAACTCTATCTTGAACTCCACATCCTGATCCGGGGGCAATCCAGGCAAATCATCAGGAAAAACATCTGGAAAATCACACACTACAGGGATATCTGCAATAGCCTTTGCTTGCACCACATTTGCCGCACAAGAGAGATTGATGTCCCTATGTAGTTGCACTAGAAAACCTTCTTGATTACTAGGATCTCTGAGCATGACTACTCTAGTCAATGTATCAATAAGCACCCCATGACTGCTTATCCATTTTATTCCCAATATCACAACGATACCCAGCCCCAGTAAAAATACCAGATCCACCAGATAACTTCGTCCCTCTATCTCAAGTTGCAAACCCTCGACTACTAGCTTTGTTGGGATATTACCACTGACAGCCCTAATACAATAATCCTCACCCTCAACAGTGTATGTTTTATGTTTAAACTTGGATGCAAATGTGGGGCTCATAAAAGAATGGGAAGTACCCGAATCAAATAGTATAACTGCAGGGTGTTGATCAACCAGAAACTTACCAGCAGTGACTACCTCTCCTGTAGGAATATCAGCAATATTAGTGTAGTTCACCTGCCCCTGGTGGCCACCTTGGTTGTTATTCTTCTTAGGATAAGGACACTTCCTTGCCCAGTTGTCACACCCGGTTTCATAAAACAGAACCGAATGCACATCACATGTATGCCAGTATCTGTTTATTCATACATGCGACGACAAAATGATACATTGCAATGTTTATTACAAAAGAGATTACATATATCAAAAATGACCAGAGGGTCTAAACACATAATTACATCAGAGTTCTGGTAGAGCAGGGTCTCCATCCCTTCAGGTAGCTGATTGAGGGTACACAAAACATGATAAACAACTTACGAAAAGGTTACTTACCCGTAGGTCTTATTTCTACGATCGTGTGAGGGCAAGAACCGCTAAAAATGGAGATTGGACGGAAAAGATATGGACTCCAGAAGATTTATCGGAAGGAGGGGCATTTCAAGTATTTGACATGAAACACGCTAAAATAGATGAAATAAATAGTACTGGCGTGATGAAACAATGATAGAAATATATATTGAAAAGACTGAAACTAAAAGAATTGAATTCGGATTAGATATGAGCGAATAATAGATGAAAAGGATGGAGTTTAAATGAATCAGGGACCTATCTATGATTTTAGAAAATAAATAATCATGAAATAGTCCTTCTTCTTCCTCTGGATCGAAATCGCTACAGTAGCGGTACGGGTTACTGTTCACGCTGGGAACACAGAGGGGCTCGGCCATGGAGGGGAAAGGCAGGGCCGAGGGAAACTGGGTGGCTAGCCAGGGAGGAGCCGTTGGTGAAGCTGGGCGGTCGGTTAGGGCTCTGCTGGCTAGCCAGCAGCGCAGTGACGAGCTGTGGCTGCGGTAGGCCAAGCGGCATAGGGGCGTCGGTGGCGTGGGGCAGTGAGGATGCTCGCCCAACCGGGGAGAGCTGGCTTGGCCGGCGGTGGGGTGTGGGCCCAAGGGGCTTGGATGGCTAGAAACCGAGGGAGAGAAGCGCCCATGGCTAGTGATGGCCGGGAACAGAGAGAAAAGGAGCCGACCATGGATGATCTCGCTAGAGAAGAAAAAGAAAGGATGGGGAATGGGTCAAATGGTGATGGATTCGCGAAACAAAATGAGAGACAGTGTAGAGGAGATCGATACAAACCTCGTG
This sequence comes from Miscanthus floridulus, assembly GCF_019320115.1. NCBI lineage: Eukaryota > Viridiplantae > Streptophyta > Magnoliopsida > Poales > Poaceae > Miscanthus > Miscanthus floridulus. The sequence continues at coordinate 506,388 of NC_089585.1, forward strand.
ATGGTCTCAGAATTCGCAGGGGACGTCGGAGTTGGCCGGAAAAGCTCGCCGAACGTTCGCCGGAAAAGTTCACCGTCGCAAATTCGGCGATAGATGTAGGGCAAACGGATTGGCGGCTCGCGAAACTGATCGTACTTTTGCGATCAATGCGAGAAGGAGAACGGCGGCATGTATTTATATGCAGGGTTTAGGTCGATGAAAAAATTAGGGTTTTGGGATTATTTTAACTTCACAAATTAAAATAATTCCAGAAAATCTAGAATTGCTTTTTAAGCCACGAAAAATAGCCCGGAGCTCAGAAAAATCCCTGAAAAAATCCTGGAGATAGATTGAAGGATGAGGAACTCAACTAAAGTTGTTTGAGCTCACTGAAAAGATTGTTGCAAAGATCAAGGAAAAATATTAATCCCAAGGAAAAAGGAATTTAAGTCCAGAAAAGGTCAGAAAAATTCCCGGAGAGAAAGAAACGTCGCTCTATCATATTTCAAAACCATTTGCACTAATAAACACCAAATGCAACCAGCATGAATGCAACACCCTTCACATTATATTACAAAAGTTATTTGAAAATCAACATTTTTCACATTATAAATTGCAAAAATCCTACTTAAATCTTGGAAACTTTAGAAAATGATAAAAGCATTAATTTTATTCAGTGAAAACTATTCACAACCCAAAATGGAATTTTTAGGGGTGTGACAGACTACCCCCCTTAACAAGAATCTTGCCCCGAGATTCACTGAAGCTATAGTCATTACAAAGAACCAAATCACTCAAGTTCATAATGACAAAACAATTAACCACACAAGGTCACACTAACATGATAAGGTCCTTAGGCGAAAACACACTAGCACACAACTTAGCATCGTTGCTATCGCAAAAAGTGCTCAGGGTGAAAACCTTCCTATAAAGGGCATAGGGGTAAAACAATCTTGAAATCTTCGGTCTTCTTTAGTGTGACAATTCTTCATGTTGATGTAGAATCTTCATCCTCATAGCATCTTCAATTCTCGACGTAGAATCTCTAGCTCCATTCCATCGGTCTTAGAGACACAAGGGGTTACGTTAAAGAGTTTTACTTTGAAACAAAGCATCAAGGAGAAAGACAACAAGAGAGTAGACTTTGTTTTTACTAAAATAACTTCGAAACACGACCATTGCTACCTAGGCTGACGTCCTACGGTCAACACAGCTCTGATACCACCTTGTCACGCTCGGTTTCATAAAACAAACTGAATGCACATCACATGTATGCCAGGATCTATTTATTCATACATGCGACGACAAAATGATACATTGCAATGTTTATTACAAAAGCGATTACATATATCAAAAATGACCAGAGGGTCTAAACACAAAATTACATCAGAGTTCTAGTAGAGCAGGGTCTCCATCCCTTCAGGCAGCTGACCAGGGGTACACCAAACATGATAAACAACTTATGAAAAGGTTACTTACCCATAGGTCTTATTTCTACGATCGTGTGAGTGCAAGAACCGTTGAAAATGGAGATTGGACGAAAAAGATACGGACTCCGAAAGATTTATCGAAAGGAGGGGCATTTCAGGTATTTCACATGAAACACACTAAAATAGATGAAATAAATAGTACTGGCGTGATTAAACAATGATAGAAATATATATTGAAAAGATGAAACTGAAAGAATTGAATTCGGATTAGATATGAGCGAATAATAGATGAAAAGGACGGAGTTTAAATGAATCAGGGACCTATCTGCAATTTCAGAAAATAAATAATCGCAAAATAGTCCTTCCTCCGGATCGAAATCGCTACAGTAGCATTATGGGTTACTGTTCACGCTGGGAACACAGAGGGGCTCGGCCATGGAGGGGAAAGGCAGGGCCAAGGGAAACTGGGCGGCTGGCCAGGGAGGAGCCATGGGTGAAGCTGGGCGGTCAACTAGGGCTCTGCTGGCTAGCCAGCGGCGCAGCGACGAGCCGCGGCTATGGTAGGCCAAGCGGCACAGGGGCGCCGGTGGCGTGGGGCAGGCGAGGGTGCTTGCCTAGCCAGGGAGAGCTAGCTGGTCGATGGTGGGGTGTGGGCCCAGGGGGCCTAGACGGCTAGGAAACTGAGGGAGAGAAGCGCCCATGGCCAGTGATGGCCGGGAACAGAGAGAAAAGGAGCCGACCATGGACGATCTCACCGGAGAAGAAAAAGAAAGGATAGGGAACGGGTCAAATGGTGATGGATTCACGAAACAAAATGAGAGACAGTATAGAGGAGATCGATATGAACCTCATGATGGTCTTGGAATTCATAGGGGACACCGGAGTTGGCCGAAAAAGCTCGCTAAATGTTCGCCGGAAAAGTTCGCCGTCGCAAATTCGACGATAGATGTAGGGCAAATGGATTGGCGGCTCATGAAACCGATCGTACTTTTGCGATCAATGCGAGAAGGAGAACGGCGGCATGTATTTATATGCAGGGTTTAGGTTGGTGCAAAAATTAGGGTTTTGGGATTATTTTAATTTCGCGAATTAAAATAATTCTAGAAAATCCAGAATTGCTTTTTAAGCCACGAAAAATAGCCCGAAGCTCAGAAAAATCCCCAAAAAAATCCTGGAGATAGATTGAAGGATGAGGAACTCAACTAAAGTTGTTTGAGCTCACGAAAAGATTGTTGCAAAGATCAAGGAAAAATATTAAGCCTAAGGAAAAAGGAATTTAATTCTAGAAAAGGTCAGAAAAATTCCCGGAGAGAAAGAAACGTCGCTCTATCATATTTCAAAACCATTTGCACTCATAAACACCAAATGCAACTGGCATGAATGCAACACCCTTCACATTATATTACAAAAGTTATTTAAAAATCAACATTTTTCACATTATAAATTGCAAAAACCCTAATTAAATCTTGGAAACTTTAGAAAATGATAAAAGCATTAATTTTATTCAGTGAAAACTATTCATAACCCAAAATGGAATTTTTGGGGTGTGACACTAGTGACCCGGCTTATTGTAGTTCCAGTATGGCATGTTGCTTGGAGGAACATTAGAGCTACCTTGGACTAGTAGTGCCCTTTAGAAGAGCAACTGTAAAAGCCCTGTGAAATCTAGTCTTGCAAGGATTCTTCTTCAACGTGGTGGGCGGAACTTAGCAGCTGATGTCGGAGGACAGAATGGAGCCTCAGATGTGACTAGAGCTTTAGACTGTGAGGCACCTGCTTCGTAGGCTCTCTTGTGATTCTTCGAAGCAGCATAAATAGCATTGTTGTTTTCTTGAGACAAAGCATCACTAACAAACTCATTAAAGGTAGCACACTTACAATTTCCCATAGTCTTCATCAACTTGGGGCTAAGTCCCCACTTGAAACTAGGGATCTTCTTGGCATCAGTGTCAATAAACTCAGTAGCATACCTTGCAAGGTTATTGAAAGCCTGCACGTATTCATTCAAGCTCTTGTTCCCCTTTGTTAGCTTTATAAATTCAGTGTGCTTGATTGCCATGAGACCAGGAGGAATATAATTTCCCCTAAAAGTAGACTTGAACTAATCCCAAGTGATTTGGGCGTCAGTGGGCATAGTGGACCGATGATAACTCCACCAAATACTAGCTAGGCCCATGCAGTTGGTGAGATGCATACTTAGTCTTCAGCACCTCAGTCAAGCGAAGCATACGGAATTTCTGCTCAAGAGTATTTAACCACTCATCAGCTTGGAGGGGCTCCTCAGCCTCCTTGAAGATCGGTGGTTTAGTGTCAAGGAAATCTTTGAAGTCGCTATACTAATTTGGTTCAGGTCCTTGGTGTGCACCACGGCCATCACGATTTGCAATCGTGCGGAGAGCACTTGTCATAGTGCGCTGTCCTTCAACTAGTATTACCATCAATTCCGCTAGTGTGGGCGTTGGTGGTGGTGGGAGATCATCATCATCACTAGCCACACCAGTGGCACGAGTGTGAGGCATCTGTAACAATGCACAACCAGCAATTATTGGTGATGTTAGCACATTGGAGAGGAACAATATAATTACGCCAAACTGAATTTACTAGAGAGAATGTAAAATTCATGCAATAAAATAGAGGCAATAATTCATTCTCCAATCACCACATCATTAATAGATTACTAGCACCATTCACAGTGCATTCTAACATGACAAGTTTTAAAATTCGCCAACTAAGATAAGCATCCTGAAGGGAGCGGATTAAGGTACATTACATGCCACGTTCGAATTAAAAGGTACTTCCAACATCTACCATAGTACTGAGTCCATTACACAATGGCGGCAAAAGCTTAAACTAGTAAGACTTGCTAGCTAACTACTCGTCGAAGTGGTCACTGCCCACATCGGAGACACCCTAGACTTCATCAGGGTCATCCTCTTCCTCTTCCTCTTCATTTGTAGGTTTAGCTGCATTGACATTCATCTAATGTCCTCTTCTTCTTCATCGGCCTCAATCACTTGAGGACCAAGATCTAGGTAAACTGGTGGAGGGTGAGGAATTGGGTTCCTCTCATTATTGAGGCGATGAATCTCCAATAGGCCTTCCTCGATGCGATCATTGAGGTAATCCTGCATTTCCATGGCATTGATGTGGTCCTGAATCTAGGCCTGACGCCTTTCTTCTGCCAACTCTAGGGCTACATCTCTATGATAGGTCACACAGTCCAACTCCTGTACTACCTCATCTCTCTCTATGGTGAGGTTCATAAGCTAGTTATGAAGCTCATCTCTCTCACGTGCTGCTTGCCCCCACTGCTGTAGGTGATAATTTGCAATGCCCTGAATCTTATCTACCTCCAGCTAAGCTTGCCCACATGCCTCCGCCCTACGGCGATACTTGTGGGCACGCAACCTGAACTTGCGTTGGGCTGCCATTGCCTTGCTAGCTTCTTCTAATACACTAGAGAGGGTGTCCTGCCTGACTCGACAAAGCTTCAAGACGGACATCATAGCACTCATTTCCACATTGTCGCTCTGAACACATTCACCACGGCCTCGAACCAAGGCATGGCTAGCTTCTTGAGTCCACTCAGCATCTATAGGAGCCACTCGGGGCATGGATGCAACTGGTCCACCCACCAATTCATCTCCGAAACTCTATGCTATGTCCATAAGCACATCAAGAGCAGCAACTTGCGTGGCTTCCCATGGGCTTCGCCCATTAGACTCGGTGCTCCACCCACGCCACAGCGGTCTCATGGGGTTCTGCAGCACCACCATGGTCACATTATACCATGGCACACCTCCAAATGGCACTATCTGCACCCATGTGTAACGGGGCACCTCTGGGTACCCAACTGAGCTTAGCACCCTCTAGAACAAGGTAGGTGTACCAAACTGGTCCAAAAAGGTGCTGCTACGAGGAGGAAACATGGGTGCGGCCATCTGTAACAAAAGGGATGCAACTCTCATGAGAGGATTATTTTTTTGAGAGATGAAAATTTAATAATTGGAATAAGCAATTATAAGGAAGGGGGTATTGTAGAATGTAATGTAGTAATGAACATGATGCATGCACGATCCGTACGTCCTCACAAACCTAAGAAAAGTTAAGTTCTAGCGGAATATACGGTGGCATACACATGTTCTCTCGAATAGCAGGTAACTAGTCGATCTACACGGTGCGTTGTTAGCGTACCTGCAGAAAATTTCATTGCAGCCCAACCCAACAAGATATAACGCTCACAATAAAAACAGTAAACTAAGATACTCTCCATATATACATCCCCAGATATATATATACTTCGGTATCCAAAACTACCCGACATATATACCGACAATTAAGTACCTTCATATGTACATGTATGCAACATGTAAATATTCCAATAACCACAACTAACTCTCCCCTAGACCGACAGTTGGACAGTCATGCTCTCACAACTCACACTTACCTGGGCATAGAGGCAATTGATCCATACATTACCATTCAAGCGAATGGCACCCATGCAATAGCACGCTGCATGGACGACAAAATAGAAACAATCACTTTCCCCAAGTCAGTAATTATATAAGCCACCTAAAAGTCCTTATGTGGGCTACAAGGGATGTGATCACCGGCACACTATAAATATAAAATTTCAGATTTTGGAACACCTATATATATAACCATAAGTTGGAAAACAGTTTTTGCAACAAAAGCTTTTGTTTTTAAATACCCATATGACATGTTTAGTGTTGAATCTAGCTCCGATACCAGCTGTAACAGAACCGACCAATTTATAAGAGCACAAGTACAAAAACAATCGCCGAAACGATCAAATTCTCGCACTTGAGCCCATATAAACCCGGTAGTCAACTGAAACCACGAAGGATTTCAAACCAACTTGCATACAACCAAGATCGTAGTGATTCAACATAATACATCACACGTTACAATATTTCACAAACAGTTCGTAGATAGATTACAACACATCGGAGTCATAGTTATTACAAACCAAGTCTTGTAAAGTAGCAGAAACAAATAGTTTAACTCACACACACGAGTTCAAATACAAGTACCAGCTTGTCGATCACATCTCACAAAATCATTCAGATAAGATAAACAGAGATCATCCCTCGAACTCTAGAAGCATCACTCCCTCCGGCACACCTATTGCATGTGTGCGCAAGATAAATATCATGGATGCACATGAACAAAGTTAGGGATGCTCGGGGAATGCACATGCTTACTATAGTACACATATTCTAACTTAAGCTCTATTCAAATCACTTTAACTTACCAAGTTTAGACAACCTAATATACAATTGCTCATCTTTAGTTAAGGACCTAGCACCTGCACCTAAGCATTTTCTCAAGTTAGCCTAGCACCAAAACAATCAATAAGAACAATGCCACAAAGCATTCACACCATCATTCATATTTTAGCAAAATTGGGAATATACAACAGCATAGTAAATTGGCCATAACTAGAGATTTACAAATCCAAATGACATGCAACATGATAATTTGGAAAGCTTATGAACTTGCCTAAAATTCATTTTCAGACCTCAAGGCATGATTCCAAATTTACCAGGTTGAAATCACTTAACAACAGAAATCTATCCTCACAAGACACAGAGCAGCCAAAACTGGACTCAAACTGAGAATAGCCATATCTCCTAAACTACTTGGCCAAATGCCACCAAATTTTAACACAAGCTATTTTAGTAAGTTAACTACAACTTTGGTATTCACATGATTCTCAGAAAACCAAATTATCATGGTGAACTTTGCAAAGTTCCCAAAACTGTCCAGAAAGACAATATAAGAAAATAATTATTAACTTATGTTGCAAACATATAAATGGACAAAACCAACTTTACTAACTCATCACACATATCAAAAGAACACCAGAAAGTAAGGTGTTCACCACCAATTCATTTCTTTTAATGCATTTCTTAATTTATTTAATTATTTAAGAGGAATAATAAACATATATGAAAACTACACCATTTAATCTACAAAAATTACAATAGATACTACATGCTTCAAGTAGGCTACTGTAAAAATTTCACCCACAGTTACTAATAGAAATATCCTACACAAAAATAACAAGGTAGCAAGGCTAATTTTGGCCTAAATTAGAAACTGTATTGAAAAGTGTTAAACAATAGATTTCATATTTTTCTTAGCATCCTAAAGGAACCAGGATAACCTCCAATAAATTTCATGAGCATGGGATTCATACATTAATTATTTAAATTCACCAAAGGATCACCTAATTATAAAAGGGAAATTCATAACTCAAAAACTATACATGCACTGACTCTCAAATGTTTACTAGAGCTTTTGCTCATCAAGAAAAGCTCACCATACAAATTTCATATTTTTTAGAGCACTAGAACTCTAGATATGAGCTAAACAAGTTTGCATTAATTTAAAAACACATTTTAAGTTGCAATTTAATTCTTTTAGAAACTTTACTACAAGTGCTCATGTTATATTTTTTTCTGAAATACTACACTTCACCAAGATCCTAACAAAATTGGAACCATCCAATTTGGATCTACCAAACTCTAGTTATGAATTTTACAAAACAGCATCAAAATCTGCATTTAAATCACCAAAACCTAAATATGGGTCACTAACGCGTGGGACCCACGGGGTCAATGGCCCCACTGGCTAGAGGGAGCATAGCAGAGGAGCGGCGGTTGACCCGCACTTGCTCGCCAGCAGCGAGGACTCCAACAAGGCCAAGGACATCGGCGTGCTCGCCTCGACGAGTCGCACCTAACTATGCCCTCCCCTCAACCTCTATCGAGCTCTAGCTAGGACGACGACGTGCATGGCAGGACGGCGGAGGGGATCTGATGATGCTCCAGTGAGGTCTGGCCATGTAGGGCATAGCTAAGCTCGATACGAGCTTCTAGGGCTCATGGGGAAACTAAGGGAAGGTAGAAAAGGGAGTGAGAGGGCTCCGATGGTGGTCGGCCACGGTGAGCTCCAACTCCAGGCAAGCCTCGGACGACGACAGGAATGACAATGTGGCCACACCAGAGGTTGGGTGGCTGTGTGGAGATGATGACATGATAGAGGAGCTCAAGGCAGAGCTATGGGTGAGATGGAGTGAGGCGAGATACGGCGGCAAGCGCGCGAGAGCTCGACGGAGCTCTAGGCGGCAATGGTGCTCCGTCGCGGGGAAGAAGAAATGCGGCCTCTACCTTGACTCTCTGGCTCAATGGTGAGGTGGATGAGCTAAAGGGGACTATGGTGGAGTTGTGGGCTACCTAGAGTGAGCAATGACATGACAGCGAGGGTGCACGGCTTGGCAGAGCAATGGCGACGGCCACGGCGGCGGCTCCGCTTTCTTGGTGCCTCAGATGCGCGCGAGAGGGAGAGAGCGAATGAGAGCGAGTGGGAGGGCAAACGGACAGTGGCCTCCTTACGGTCGATAGTGAGCAGTGGCGCTAGGCTGGCCATGGTGTGTGGCGGCCATGCGGTGGCAGCGGCCTATGGCCGGTCGGCCACTGTGCCGGTCTAAATTTCTGATTCAGTGTTCATCAGTGTCGACTGACAAAGCAAGTTCCTCGTTCCATATCTCCTAAACCGTGATGATCTAGCTCATTGCATAGTTGACAAAGTTGGAGGTCTAAGTGAGGACTACAACTTTGCCTATTGGAGCTTGAGCTAGTTTGGCCTAGTTAGGGAGATACAAGGCTCCAAACATCGATACTTGAAACTGAAAATCAGTTCTCAGACTTAGAAAATTTCTAAGTCTCCAAATAGCCCCTAAAACTGACTTGTGGGCCCTTTTTGAGCATGTGCTGCACATTTTCATGAGATGGTCATAAAATAAAGTTTGTTCCTTATAAAATTTCCTACAACTTTGCTTAAGGGTACATAGCCATGCAAACACTCTAAGTTGTACTTTTTAAACAGTCAAACAAAAGAAGCTCTAGGGGTCAACACAAGTCAAACTATTACTTGGAAGCATAATTAGGCAATATGGTCAATAGGAAAATTGTTCCTAATGACATTCTAAGTGTAGCTAAGTTGTTTAAGAGGACATTTGACACACATTTGCATAGACCACACATGAGCACACACAAATGCTAGCATAAAACCAAGCAATTTAAATAGAAACACACATGAAATGATAACATTCATCATGGTATGATTCTTATGCATGAGATGATGATGCACATGCTCATGTGATGCAAGTGTTTTAGTGCAACCATAACATTGAGGTGTTACACCATCTAACTGGCGGGGGTCCTAGATGAGGTTCGGGCCCTCATCTCCGATGGGATGGTCTATGGAACATCGGGGGTGCTAACTTCGGTGGCGATGCACCACCCAATGGGTGATGGAGGCTCACCATGCAAACATGACTAAAGGTGTGGGCCTAGGTGGATGTCGCCCAGCCTATGGATGGAGTAGGAGCCTAGGTTAGAAGCAAACATCACCTTGACTCTGATCGAGCCAAATGTCAGTCCCGTCAGAGACTGAGCCACCCCTATCTTCACTGGTCGAGCCAGTAGCCGATGCCACTGGGCTACTGCAGTAGAAATTAGAGTACAAGTACTTAGCATATATAAAGGATAAGTTCATGGGGGAGCCCCCTTTGTAAACATTTTTGTGTATCCATGAATACATCAACTTTGTTTCTGTGATGAATCACTTCATTTGGGGAAGCTTGTCCCATCCTTTCCTTGTTTTTACCTTAGCATAGCTATGCTTTTATTCTTTCTTTTTCACACCTATCCATTCATCCCATAGGCTACAACCTTAAGAGTGTGGATGTCGCTCGTGAGATTAGCTACTCATAATCGTAGGTGGTGGCAGGGTGCGATCGGTCAGAATGCTGAAAGCAAAGTAATGTAAGGTAATTAAAGGAATGGACTACCCTTTCGTTTAGGTAAAAAAAGCATTTACCATATGATAGTAAAAAAGAGAGGTGGTATCGCACCCCCGTGGAGCCCCTGAGCGACCTAGGCCAAAAGTGTTCGAGCCGGGGTGCTTCATAGGAGCAAACATTGAATGAAAGAAAGTGGTAAGACCAAGATTTGGTGAGAACATCGCCATTGTCATCCTTTAGTTAGTAGGCGCCCGGTCGGATCACTTCGGTCACTGTATAGGGTCCTTCCCATGGCAAAGAGAGTTCATGTTTCTCCTTGGTTGATTAGGTCCTTCGAAGCACGTGGTCTCCGACCTCGAGGATCGTTCCTCTGATTTTCCTCTCATGGTACCTACGGAGAGTCTGCTGGTAGCGAGCGAAGTGGATGACAGTCATCTTGTGGGCCTCCTCGAGTAGGTCAATTGCGTCTTACTAAGCCTTCGTGGCTCGGTCAAGGTTAGAGGGCAGTACTGCTTTAGCTCCATAGGCCAAGAAAAAGGGTGTGAACCCTATGGATTGGTTTGGGGTCATTCTCAGGCTCTAGAGGATCACGGGGACCTCTGCAACCCATCGCTCGGCATACTTGTTCAGTCGGTCGAAGATGCACGTATTGAGTCCTTAGAGGACCATGCCATTGGCTTGCTTGACCTAACCATTAGTACGTGGATGTCCTGACTAAGGCCTAGTCGATCATGATGTCGTATCCATCATTAAAGTCTAGGAACTTCTTCCTAGTGAAGTTAGTTCTATGGTCAGTGATGATACAGTTAGGAATGCCAAACCTGTAGATGATGTCGAGGTAGAACTTGACTACCTCTTCCGAGCGGATGTTGGTGATGGGTTTTGCCTCTATCAACTTGGTGAATTTGTCGACCGCTATGAGTAGGTGAGTGAAGCCACCTGGGCCCTTCTTGAGGGGTCCTACCATGTCGAGGCCCTAGACCATGAATGGCCAGATGATGGGGATGGTTTGGAGCTCCTATGCCGATAAATGGGTTTGCCGAGCGTAGAACTGGCATCCTTCACAATTGTGGATGACCTCCTCTGCATCTCATAGCATGGTGGGCCACTAAAAACCTTAGCAAAAGGCTTTTCTGACTAGCGATCTTGAGTCCATGTGATGTCCGCAAATTCTAGCATGGACCTCAAGGAGGAGCTGCTTGCCTTGGTTGGTAGGGACGCACTTCATGAGTACTCCCGATGGACTCCATTTATAGAGTTCATTTCCTATCACGATGAATGTCTTGGCACATCGAGCGATCCATCACGCTTTAGTCCTTTTAGGTGGGAGAACCTCCTCAAGGAGGTAGGCGAGTAGCAGTGCTCACCAAGTCGACTTGATCGAGTGCTACCACATTGACGTTGGTGGGTGGCGTCGTTGTGGGGGCACCGAGGATGGAGCCCCCAAGCACTGGGTTGGCATCGGGGTGTGTCTGGATCAAACCCTCTAGGATGCAGGTAGATGGTTCATGAAGGTCATTGATGAAGACCCCGTCTAGAGATGAAACCTGCCTGGTAGCCAATTTTGTGAGAAAATCAGCAACATCGTTGTCCTTTCAGGGGACATGGTGTAGCTCGATCCCCTAGAATTTGTCCTTGAGCTTGCGCACCTCCTAGCAGTATGCTGTCATGAGGGGGCTTTTGCAAGAGGACTCCTTCATGACTTGGTCGACGACCAGCTCTGAGTCACCGTGGACATAGAGCCGCATAGCGCCGAGCTCAATGGCGATGTGCAGTCCATTTATGAGGGCCTCATATTCTATGGCATTGTTTGAGGGTGAAAAGTGGAGGTGGATTACATAAAGGAGCCTGCTCCCATCTAGGGAGATCAGAACCACTCTTGCCCCAGAGTCGAGCCTCATTATGGACCCATCGAAGTACATCATCCAATACTCGTGGGTGACATCTAGGGTTGTGAGCTAGACCTCCATCCATTCGGCAACAAAATCCATGAGAGCCTGAGACTTAATAGCGGTACAGGGGGATATACCTGATGTCATGGCCCATTAGCTTGAGTGCCCACTTGGAGATTCATCCTATGGCATCGTAGTTGCAGATGATGTCTCCAAGCGGGTATGAAGTGACGACAGAGACTTTGTGGTCGGTGAACTAGTGTATGAGCTTCTAGGTCACCATTAGCACGGCATATAGAAGTTTTTGCACCTAGGGGGTATCAAACCTTGGGGTCAGTGAGTACTGCCCCGACAAAGTATATAGGACGTTGGACCTTAAGGTGGTGTCCCAGCTCCTCACTTTCGATGACTAGGGCGACGCTCACCACGTGGTTGCTTACCGCGATGTAGAGGAGGAGGGGTTCTCCCTGTTCGGGGGCGACGAGGATTGGGGTCGATGTCAGTGACTCTATGAGGCTCTCCAAAGCCTACTATGCTTCCTCAGTCCAGATGAAGATGTCCATCTTTTTGAGGAGCTTGTAGAGGGGCATCCCCTGTTCGTCAAGCCAAGAGATGAATCAGCTTAGGGCGGCCAAATAGCCGGTGAGCCTCTATACGCCCTTGACATTGCATATAGGGCCCATGTTGGAGATGGCCTAATTTTTTGGGGGTTGGCCTCGATGCCATGTTTGGACATGATGTATCCGAGCAACTTCGCCTTCGAAACCTCAAAAACACACTTTTAGGATTCAGTTTGATGTTGAACCTCCGGAGGTTCATGAATGTCGTGGCCAGGTTTGTGATTAGGTCGCAAGCTTGAGCCATTTTTACTACTATATCATCAACATAGACGGCGATTGTTGATTTTGGACGCTTGACTTGATCCGGCTGATCGAGTGGGTTGATTTGATCAACGAAGCATTGCTACATGCACCATTGATAGGTGGTGCTAGTGTTCTTCAGACCAAAAGGCATTGTTATGTAGTAGTACGAAACCATACAGGGTGATGAACGAAGTCATGAGCTGGTCAGACTCTTTCATCGTGATCTGGTGATAGCCTGAGTAGGCATCCAGAAAGGAGAGGATTTCGCATCCTAAGGTGGAGTTGACTCTAGTCTATGCATGGTAAAGGAAAATGGTCCTTCGAACATGTTGTTGAGGCCAATATAATCAATGCATATTCTCCATTTACTAGTCTTCTTTTTAATAAGAACAAGATTGGTGAGCCAGTCGGAGTGGTATACCTTTTGATGAAGCCGGCTGCTAGGAGTTTGGCAATCTCCTCACCTATGGCCCTATGCCTCTCATTGTCAAAGCGACATAGGCATTGCTTGGTGGGCTTTGAGCCCTGAGATGAGGCTTGGTGACCTCCCATGGTATGCCTAGCATGTTAGAAGGTTTCCATGCAAAGACGTCACGGTTAGCGCACAGAAAGTTGACAAGCTCTCATTCCTATTTGGCCAGAAGCTAGGTCCTAATCCACACCATCTTGGTTGGGTTGGTGGGGTCGATTCCTACCACTTTGGTCTCCTTGAGTGGACAAAAGGCAGTCGAGGAGGTTGGCTTGTTGCAGTCTGAGACTGTTGGGGTCGACAACTCCCTGAGCCATGGGAGCTCGGATGAGTTGATGATGGTGGTGGTGAGCTCATAATGCTCACAGTCGCATATGTAGGTGTGCGAGAAGGTGCTACCCACAGTGATGACGCCGTTCGGTCTCGGCATCTTCAACTTTAGGTAGGTGTAGTTGGGGACTGCCATGAACTTGATGTAGCATGGCTGTCCCAAGATGGCATGGTAAGACCCTAGGAAGTCTACCACCTCAAAGGTAAGCACCTCTGAGCAGAAGTTGGCTCGATCGCCAAACATGAAGGATAGGTCGATCTACCTGAGCGGGTACACCTACGTCCCTGGGATCACACCATGGAAGGGAGAGCTCACTTGGCAGAGCTCCGACCGGGGGATGTGCATGGCATCGAGGGTGTCAACATAGAGGATGTTGAGGCCACTGCCTCCGTGCATCAGCACCTTTGTGAGGCACTTCTTGCAGACGATGAGCAGGTAGCATCCCGATCTAGCGACATGGCAAGGGTGGTCCCTCTGATCAAAGGTGATCAGAGATTCTGACCAGCGAAGGATGGTGGGGATAGCCGTTTCAGTCACGCATGCCTCTCTATAGTGCACTTTGTGCTAGCACTTAGAGTAGATGGCATTGGATCCCCCAAAGATCATGATGCATTCCTCGGGGTCGGGAAAGTTGTCCCCATCCATGTCTATCGCACCTCCTTTCTTGGCTACTGCCTCCTTGCCCTTTCCTTCTTTCGGCCCACCAGCCTATCATAGGAAGCGCTTAAGGAGCTCGCAATCCTTGTAGAGGTGCTTGATGGGGTAGGCGTGGTTGGTGCATGGACTATCCATGAGCTTGTCGAAGTGGTCAGGCTAGCCCTACTGGGGCTGCTTGCCTGTGTGATTGGCCACGGTGACCAACCCGGAGTTGGCCAGTTGGTGTCGATCCTTCTTATTCTTTTAGCCCCTCTATGTGGAGGGGCCCTCATCTTGATCCTCGCACTTGGCCTTACCCTTCTCCTGGCCCCTATTGAAGACCGCTCCGACTGTCTCCTCGCTGGAGGCGTGGTTCATGGTGACATCAAGCAGGTCACGGGTGGTCTGGGGCTTTAGGTAGGTAAGCTTGTGAATCAAAGACTCACAGGTTGTCCCTAGAGAGGAATGCACTGATGACGTCCACGTCGACGACATTAGGAAGAGAGTTGCACCACTTTGAGAACCAATGGATATAATCCCGCAGGGACTCATTGGGCCCTTGCTAGTAGCTCCTGAGGTCCTAGGAGTTCCTAGGGCAGACATACGTCCCCTAAAAATTTCCGACGAAGATCCTCTTGAGGTCCGCCTAGTTGCGGATGCTGTCATGCAGGAGGAATTCAAGCCATGCTTGAACATGTTCCCCACGTAGATGGGGGGTACTGAATGATGAAGTGTCATCATCCACTCCTCCAGCCCGGTAGGTGAGCCAGAAGTCCTCGAGCCAAATACCAGGATTTGTCTCCCTAGTATACTTGGCGATGTTGGTAGGCAGTCGGAAGTGCTGTGGGAATGGTGCTCTCTGGATGCGTCGGCTAAAGGCCCATGTTCCTAGGCCATCCGAGCTAGGACTTCGGTCATTGTGTCAGTGACCACGCCTGAGGTGCGTCTCACCGGTCTCCTCGATGGTTCGGCCAGAGCCCAAGCTGCTTTCTCTCACCGCCGCCCAATGGACGTCATCGTCATGCCGGGCATGATGCTGGTTGTTGATGATGCAGCAAGCATCTCAGTTTGGCCTAAGGCGTTCGTGCATAGGCGATCGGCATGGAGCGGGCGTCGGTTCAGGCCATGGTGTAGCTGCGTCCTCCTACTCCATGCCTGGCGACTATAGAGGTGAGCAGATGGAGCGATGCGTCTGGTGCGTCCCCGCTCCCCTGGTGGGGAGAAAGGCCATGAGTTAGTGTTGCAATGTAGAGCTCTCCGCTTGTTGAAGGGCGGTGATTTCCACCAACGCCTGGAGGTTCCAGTGGACTGCCTGCTCCTAGGGGTCGATAGGCTTTTGAAGGCCACGTAGAAGCATCACCGCAGTGGCAATGTTCTGGCCAGCCTAAGCAAACTATGGGGGATCGTTCCCCCCATCCATGATGTTGCACTGGACCTGGCAGTCGTGACCCTAGGCGTTGCTCACCGGGTAACATGCACGAGGGTGCAACGTGCTGTGTCGAGCGTGCTGGCGCAGGTGGTGGCTGGTTCTGTTGCCTTTGTCGTAGCTCCTTGCTGTGCTTCTACGCACATACGAGGGCCACCATCATGCGGCTATCTCAGAACGTCTGTCGTAGCGCACTCCTAGGACAGAGGGTGGTTAGGTGCCACGACTTCACCTATGCTAGAGCCGTCGCTCTCAACATCGTCATCCATGAGGTCATGAAAAAAGGTAGGAGCATAGCTCGCCATCCCCATGAATTTGGATGTGAGAGGGGGCAACGCCAGCATCCTTCAGAGCCCCCCTATGTACACATCCATGGGGGATGCGAGGCCTTAGGGGAACCGGTCATATTGCGGTCATGGCAGGGACAACGGTTTCCCTTCGAAGAGCCAACGGAAGATATTAAAAAGTTAGTAAAGAACAGTATGTACATTACTCATAGCGGGGTTTGAGCCTAGTGTAGGCTCAGAGTGAAACACAGGCGCCTCATCGTTGAGGTCACCCGGTGGCCTAGAGCCATTGGAGGGTGCTCCTCCTTCGATGGGCGCCAGGACGAGTGCCTCCTCATGGAGGTGAAGCACACTGAGCCGGTCGGCGACGAAGTCTAGGCTTCCGAAGAGGAAAGTCCTAGGATGGCTCAAACACGGGCAGAACCCACATCCCAACAGGTGGGAGTGTGGGAAACTCCAGTGAGCCAAAGCGAGTCGTATCGCTTGAGCCTGCCATGCCAAAGATGGCAGAAAGGTGGGCCATCTGATGACCAAAAGCGTGAACGTACAACATCCTCCACACGAACAACGCCAACTATCAGTGTAGAAAGTGACCAACACATAAATATTTGTAGTTTTGCCATACATTGTGATCGGATGTGGCCTAGCATTCAATGACATAGGGTTTATATTGGTTCAGGCAACATGCCCTACGTCCAGTTTGAGTTAGTTGGTGACTTTATTCTTGAGTCTAGGTGCTCAAAGTTTGCTATGGGGTTATAAACGAGAGGGAGAAAGATGGGGGTATCAGAGGTCCAGTCAGACTCTGGACTAAAGGGCCAAGAGCGATGGGAGCTCCGACGTGTGCTAAGTGTTCGAACATCTGTTGTTCATTAGAATCGTTGGATGGTTGTTCGACTCATTCGTGAATCGATTGAATCATTCATTAATCAATCCATCTGGTGATCGAATCATCTATCTTTTTGGAGAGAGCGCTTCCCCTTTTATCGATGAAGGGGATGGCTTTACAAGAGAGAGAGAGTGTGAGAGAAAGAGAGTGTGTGTTTCCTAGTCTTGTTCCCCACGCTATTGGGTACAAGGCAGTTTGTCGATGCCCACAACACTGTTGATGTTTGGATGCATGTGGTAGGCTTCCATCGTGATCGTCTGGTATGGCCAATGTCGGCGCCCACCATATTGTAGGATAAATGTCGGCGCCCATAATACTATTGGTGCTCTGACATGTCTGGAAGGTTATGGTGCATCCTTCTGACATGGCCTGATAGTACTATCCTGCTAGTGTGCAGGGTATGGTCCTTGATATCATGGTTGACTGGAGTGCCCTGCCTTACTTGCTCTATCCATTTCTTGGGTCTTCACCAAGCAGGCATCCTTGGTCAGTCGTTTCCTAGTCGGCTCCAGCCTCCTGGTCAGAGAAGAGCTATAAGCAGAGGTTTTGGTGCACTCCTAGGTTGAAGAAGTGAGTCAGAGTTGGAGGCAAGCGTCGTCCCTTCTCAGCCAGGACTTCCAGTCGGAAAGATGAGCCAGAGTCAGAAGCGACTGGAAGTGAGCATCATTCCTCCTTGGCTAGGTCTTTCCAATTAGAGAGGCGGGCTGGAGTTAGAAGCGAGCAGCGGAGTCAGAGGTGAGCTGGCTAGGCCTTCTAGTCAGAGAGGTGGGCCAGAGTCAGAAGCGAGCACGGTTCCTCCTTGGCCGGGCCTTCCGATTGAAGAGGCGGGCTAGAGTCAGAAGTGAGCGTAGTTCCTCCTTGGCCAAGCCTTTCGGTCAGAGAGGCCGGCTGGAGTCGGAAGCGAGCATGGTTCCTCCTTGGCTGGGCCTTTTGGTCAGAGACTGGATCACCCTTCTGGTCTGTCGTTAGGTTTTTGGGCTAGCCCAAGAGTTGTGCGTCGTTCGCAACGTCGTCTGCTGGGCCAACTTTTGTTGGGAAGCAGGTCCATGAGGGACCCCGGGTTTATGAACCCGACACATAGAGTCCCGATTGGTTGACATGTGGATTTCCTAGTTTGTTACAAAGAAATCTACAACATAGAGTTGGTTTCTAAATACATATTGCTATGCCTTATCTTCCAAGTAGATGAGGTACCCCATCTGGATTGGGCTCCTTACGCAGCCAGCTTGGTGTACCTCGTCCCATACGGGTTGTTTTCCATGCGATTGTGGTAGAACCGCCTAATCTAATGCCTCATAGAAGTACTTGTCTTCCATTAGACACTAAGTACTCAAGAGAGGACACTAAACTTTGTAGTTCCATCGAGCACACCCCAAGGGAGAACTCAAAAATCAATATTTTTCCATCAGGATCATAAATGAGAGAATAAAGCTTACAACATTCTTAAGCCATTTCTTACGTCACTTTATTACTATAACAGAATATTACCTCAATTGATTATAACAATGGAATATAACAATGTTATTAGGGTTATAGAGGAAGCAAAGATTAATTTAATGACATGGTGGAGCATTAACATAGTGGACATTTTTATACAAGAGATGCTAGCAGATTTTACATCTTTTCTTATAAAAACCTTTAGTGAGGGTTATAAATAAGCACTACGGTCGCAGCATGAAAGGAATCCTCTCTAAGCCCACTAGGAGGTTTCCACACATAAGAGTCTACTCTATGTATCCTCTGATCACCTGTAATAGGGGGAATAAAACCCTGAGTACTCGATTATATTCATCAAGACTTACCCGACAGGAGGAAAATAAAAGACTCCAAGGATATGCATGGCTTATTTGGCTTGTGGGTTTTTGTATCTGTGGAAGCATTACTAAACGTGCGTCCTTATATTCAATTTTTATTAGCAGTCATCATTAGTTCATTAACTAAACATTCTATGTAAGCACCTATGCTATTTTTAAGCAGGTGGTAAGCAATTAGAACTATTTTATCACCTTTCAAGTTCTAGTTCTTACTACGGTGCTAGACCATAGCCAAGTCGGTACCATCCCACAGAAATGGTGATTTGTGAATCAAAGTATCCTAGCTGGGTACCCCGAAACACACGCCCCGTTTGTACCCCAGGCACAAAGAAGACCAACCCATTCCACTCCTGTCATAGGGTCCAGACCCCCATCCAAACTTGGACTCCAAGCCCCCACACTTGAGACCCAGTCTCAGTATGGTGCTTAGACCTACACCTTTCTCCGCCTCCAATCAGTCGGACCAGAAAGAGTCGGAACCCACGATAAGAGCGTAACGAGCCTTCTCGCTCCCATAAGCAAGTATGTGCTCAGGATAATAAGTCTGTGACCTGACTACCATCCACAGCAACGGACGGTCCTCAACTGACATAGGCGGAACAAGTGCAATCTGAGCCTCGCTTGAATACCTAACCAAGTCCAAATCCAAGTACCATTCTGTCCGGTCTCCAATTATCATTCATATATATTCCATGTGATAGTAATATAGTAACAACAATAATATCTTTCCTATCTCTCGCGAATGACAGGTAATCACTCGACTTCTACCGGGTCCAATAGCATATCAACCTACACGATCCTGACATACTAGTAGGACTCATAGGATAAGGATATATATATATATATGCAAGTGGTTTTCTTTCAACTCCTTAAAACTTAATGCACAAGCATAAAATAAAGTGCAGAATAATAGGGGTTATGCACCGGGGCTTGACTGGGCAAGATATAACCAAAGGTTAGCATTCCACTAGTGATACAATCATCAAGGCACCATCTTTTCCGCTACTTTGGTCAACTCCATGATCCATCGTTGTTTCTATTATGATATACGTGGATGCAACACAGAGACATAAATAATCAACGGCACCTGCAACTTTAAAATACGATTAAGCTCCGTAAGCTAACGAGCTATCTTTAATGACTAACGTACTAGTCTATGTATCCACGTTGTCAAGTAAGACTTTGTCTCTAAAAAATGTTTTAGTCCTACAATCCCAAAGGTGTTTCGATATTTTATGGATTAAATATATATTTTCCAACTAGGGCTCATTTAGCTACCTTAGCAAACTAATTATTATGGAGCTACAAAAATTACAGTGAGCACCTAATAATGTGAGGAATTTACTGTGAAAGTTTTAGAGCCAACACTATCACCAATTTATCACAAAAATTCCTACAAATTTATATCTTACAATATTAAGTATCTCAAATTAATTAGATAACTCCTGAAAATATTATAAAACTATGTGAACAAAATATACTACTAGATAGATCAGGATTTTATATTGGTTACATAATTTTTGGTTAACTACATAATTTTATATTGAATTTACAAGTTTACCTTAGAAACTAAATTAGAAAATGCTTTAGAAAACAAAAAGGGCCGGTGGCAAGCATCGGCCCAGCAGCCCAGCGCGACGCGAACAGGCACGCGTCGCAACGGCCCAAGGCTAGGGAGCCCGCGCGAGACGACAATTTTGCAGAGAAGCCCCCGAGCTTCGAGGTAATAGTACGATTACCATGTGTACTATTCCTATCGGCAGTGGCTTTGCGACCAAGCCCTCGATTGTTTTCGTCCTCACCACAGGTAGGTCCCTAAAATCCCCACGCGCGTGGTCGGCGGCAGTGGAAATAGTGGTCGCGCTGGAAAGGCATTGACACCGCAACAAAGGGCAGCAATGCGACGGAAAAGCAGATGCAAATCACGACTCGGCGGGTTGGTAAATTGAGCGGCGAGATGAGTGCCACGATGGCCAGACAGTGACTGCCGCTGCGTCGGCTTGGCCTCGCGCATGGCCTGGCTAGCAGCACACACGCGGCAGCCATGCAGCAGCACTATAGCTCAGCCTGGCCATACGAAAGGCGACTATGGCTGGCACAGCCTGGCGTGCGGCCGACAGCCGATGAGGTCGGCCAACGGGGCATGGTCATGGCTAGGAATAGCTGAAGCGTACTCGCGTGGTGACTGCAAACCCAGGCCAAACAACCACAAATGGTGATGTGCACGCGTTTTAAAGCAAAGCAAAGGATGCCGATCATCTCCACCAAAGTTCAACCAATCCTACTGACCAAAAGTCGACACTACCAGCTAGCTAGCGGAGCAATCGTCATGACCCGAAAGCAACCAGAGAGGGAGATAAAAGGATGCCAACTTGGGTTCATCGCTGAAGTACCGGTTCACGAACAGAGCGCCAACAACATGGTTTACAGCATGTTTCAATGAAGTTTGGGCAATTTTTACGAGAGCAACGTGACATCCAACACAACTTCGACCTATGCCATGCTCAAGCACTCACTTTGATGCAATCAACAATACTAAAATATGCGGCTAGTGTTTAAATATTTTTGTTAGAAATTAAATGTCAAAATAGCATTGTCTTACTACTTTTCCATACTTAGAAAAGTTAAGGATTTCAGTTATGCTAAGTAACCATTAACTCTTTTGTCGCAATTTTTAATAGGTCTAAACCTTGTTAACTTCAACCAACAAATACTTCATGCAATAGTCCATACCTTATATTAATCCATAGGAGCAAAATATTTAAACACCATTTAACTATTTCGCTCAATATAATTCGCCAAAAAATGGTATTTTAACAATAGTTCAAGTGTTTGCCGACTTAACGAAAAGAGCTTATCTTAACATCAAATTTGATTTTTGAGCTCCCAAGAGCACTAGTTAACACTATTTATTTTGATTTTTCTCCACCACAAAAGTGAGTCACATAGGATTCGCTTATCATTTCACGCGCGTTATAAATTTTTAAAACCCAAAAACTTGTTTGGCTAATTCCTCTCGGACCTAAATCTCGGTGCTAAGCAAGCTCGTAACACCAAGGGTGTTACAGCGATGAGGTACCCTAGGTCCATATCACCTACAGAGTGAGTTGGCGACCTTATGTCACCAAGATCAAGCTTATGCTTTACATCGTCTTGCAGCCTAGTGAGGAGGGGGAGATTGAAAGGAACTGCCTCCTTGCATTTTGACATACATGCATAGTAGAGAGGAATTTGGGAAATTCTTGGGTTGAATGAGTAGGAGAGGAGTGGGACTTACACTTGAGATGGATTGGGTGCTAGCAACCTTTGTCTTCATCACATGCAAGATGAAATCAAGATTAGGGTTGGGATTTTGCATTTGAGAAAGAAATGAAATATTTCTTGAGCTCACTCAAGCGATGGAGGTGGTGAGGATGATGATAAGCTTCATATTCTCTTGAGATGATGGCCTTGCTCTTGGGTTAGACCATCCGTTCTTCTCTTTTTCCTTCTCCTTTCTTGCTCTTTTCTCTTTCTCTCTCTAGTTCTTGTTTTCTCCAACTTTGAGAGAGAGAGGGGAAGGGATGAGAGTGGGTGGGTGGAGTGATGAGAGTTAGGTCTGGTGCCTTAGAGTGTCTAATTCAAGCTAACAGGTGGGACCAAGAGAGGTGAAATGAGGACAGCTCATCCAAATGCAATTCTGCTGCATAAGTGCTTTCGGTGGACAGTCCGTCCGAACATCGGACAGTCAGGTAGAACATGGATTTTGGGATGTTTGCAATTAAGATAAAAAAAATGAAATAGGTTTTCTAGTACAACTCATAAGGGTTTATAGGAACCACTTAAGGCTCAAAAGAACACTCTCCGGGTGATAACTCCGGGATTTGACTCAGGTCAAACAATCGTGTTGACCAACGATGTCATTTGTTATTTGTTGGATATATTGCTATTTGTTTTGTCATTCAATTATCTTATAATTCGATGTAATTATTTTAATTTTTTTTATTCAATTCTTTCATTGCCATACCCAATTTTAATAAGATTTGATGCAAGAAAATATAGGTATATATATATATACCACGTGAGGTTTGTTTGTTTGCGGCCCATGTTTGTGGCCCAGCTAGAAGGAGCCAACGATGTCATTTGCCACGCGACGCAATATTACTTACCATACCATATTCTTGGACGACGTATGGTATGGCTGCAAACCAAACATGCAAGTTTGTGGGAAGGGTAACTAAAAAATGTGTGGCAATCATGAAATCGGCGTATATTGAGATTCACGCGACGAGGGGTGGTTAAAGATGTGGTGTGATATGATGCTTCATTTTGTTTAGCTAATTGGTGGTCTTATTAATCTTATATTTGCAGTCGTTATTAAGGAGGTACACGTACTCTATATACAGTTGGCAGCTCCATCATATTCATATGATCGGTCACGTGAATGTGATCCGAAAGAAAAGGAAGGAAGAAGAGCAGCACGATCCCTGTGCTCTAGCTGCGCAGCTGGAAATGGTCCCACCCCCATTTTCCTGGAGCTTGCTAGACTGACAGTGAAATGGCCAGCATATCTCTATCATCGTCTGCTTCGCCACCACCATAGGAGAACGGTCAGCCAAGCCAGATATAGCTGCTGTTCATTATTATAATAAAGAAAATAGCAGGTGGTGGGCCCCGCCTCACCCGTACCCAACCTAGCTTCTACTGTAGGAGAAAAGCTGTGCCTGCCGACACGTACTAGCTTTTACTTTGATTATTTTGAATTTAATTTTTAACCTTGTGGAGCTTAATTTGTTATCGATTTGGCACATGGAGGGAGTGGTGTACTAGTGTGTAGTGTCTCCTGGGCTGATGTGGTGAGAGTCATGCCTGCCAGTGCCAGATTGAAGGATCTGCCGTAGGAGTATGGACTATGGAATTCAGAAACCAATCACGTTCACATGATACTACTAGTAGCAGACAGCTGCACCTGCATTGCAGTTGCAGCCCCATTGATAGATTGGGCGAGAGAGTAAGGCTGTGTTTAGTTCCTAAAATAGTTTCTTAAAAAGTGCTATAGTAGCTATTACATCGAATCTTGCGATACGTGTATGGAGCATTAAACGTAGACGAAAAAAAACTAATTGCGCAGTTTGGTTGGAAATCGCGAGACAAACATTTTGAGCCTAATTAGTCCATAATTGAACACTAATTAGTAAATAAAAACGAAAGCGCTACCGTAACCAAATTCCCAAATTTCGTGAACTAAACGCACCCTAATCGGAGTGTCTCCACTTTTCCTTTCCCGTTGTTTCTCCCTTCCACCAGTCTCTGCCAAACTTCTCCTAGCTAGCTAGCTATTTCTCCTCGTTCACATGAGAATTGAGACATGATGACCACCGCCACCACGCACCGGCCGCTTCCCTTCCCAGTAGTGCTAGCTAGCTAGCTAGCTTTTATTTATTCAGTTTATGTATCTGCTGGCTGGCTGCTTGATGAGAACATCGTCCGTCAGCTGATTCATTCCATCCTCCACAAAGCAACCAAATCCAAGCATCCATCCATCTTCCATCCTGGGCTGAGCTCGCTCGTATCGTTCAGATGTCTCGTGCCTTAGTTGCGCTGTACATCACCATCTGCTCCGTCCTCTTCCTCCTCTCCAAGATGCTCATCTCCTTCCTCCTCTACAAGAAATGGGCGCGCAAGAAGAGGATCATCGACAACAGCCTGGCCGGCGGCAAGATGGTCATCTTCCGCTCCGCCACCATGGCCATGCCGCAGTCGCTCACCCCCAGGTCCTTCCTCGCCATGCTCATGGGCCTCTCCACCAAGGACGTCATCGGCGCCGGCGGCTACGGCACCGTCTACCGCCTGCGCCTAGACGACAAGACCGCCTTCGCCGTCAAGAGGCTCAACCGGGGCACCGCCGAGATGGACCGCGGATTCGAGCGGGAGCTGGACGCCATGGGCGACATCAAGCACCGCAACATCGTCCCGCTCTGCGGCTACTACGCCGCCACGCACTTCAACCTCCTCATCTACGAGCTGATGCCCAACGGGAGCCTGGACCAGGCGCTGCATGCGAACCAGCAGTTCCTCCTCGGCTGGCCTGCTCGCTACCGGATCGCCCTGGGCGTTGCTCGCGGCCTGTCGTACCTCCACCGCGACTGCATCCCGCACGTGATCCACCGCGACATCAAGTCCAGCAACATCCTCCTGGACCACCACATGGAGGCGCGCCTCTCCGACTTCGGCCTCGCCACACTCATGAACCCCAGCGCCAGCCACGTCACCACCCTCGTCGCCGGCACCTTCGGCTACCTCGCGCCCGAGTACTTCGACACCGGCAGGGCCACCACCAAGGGCGACGTCTACAGCTACGGCGTCGTCCTGCTGGAGCTGCTCACGGGGAAGAGGCCCACCGACGAGTCCTTCCTGGAGAACGGCACAAGGCTCGTCACCTGGGTCAGGGAGACCATGGAGGAGAAGCGGGAGGAGCACGCCATAGACGAGGCTCTGCTGAAGCTGCACCACCAATTACCCACCGAGGAAGTCAGGTTGGTCTTCTCCGTCGCCGACAAGTGCCTCGACTCTGATCCCGCCAACAGACCAACCATGGCGCAAGTTGTCAAGATGCTGGAGGCGGAGCAAGGCAACACCACCCACCACCCACCACCAGCAACAGCAGACTCTGATTCTACTCTTCCTAGCTAGTAGTACACTAGTACTCGGTAGGATTCAATATATACATACATACATTTTTTTTTTCATTAATTTTAATGAATTGCCTCCATGCATGGTAGTCTGTTTGGTCGCTGAGAGGATATTAGTTACTACTGTGGCACAATTGGGCGATCGATCTGCATGCCAAAGAAAGCTGCAAATATCTATCTAAATCAAAATATACAATAATAAGTAGGTATGCGTGCATGCATATAGCCCGTTTGGCTGGAAGTTAAGGTGCACTGGGACGCCGGATGGAGATAGTACAGACTTCATTTTCTGTTTGGTCGCGAGTGACGGAATTGATCTATTTGTGTTTGGTTGAGAGACATCAGAAGTGAGATGAGCCACCGATTAGTGAGATTCATTTGCTAGATTCTTTTTATTTATTTTTGAATGTTTTTCTTTTTTTTTCTTTTTTCCTCCTCTCCTTATCTCTTCCAACCTCTCTCCTTATCTCTTCCGACACCTCCACTGGGTCTCGCCGCCTCAGGTCTTCTTCCCCAGCGAGCCTAGGCGTGACCCGCCCATGCCTCCTCCGCCGGTGAGGCTGGCTGCCCGCCCCGTGCCTCCTCATCCGCACGCTGCCTGGGCCTCCTCATCCGCTCATGAGCTGGGCCGCGCGCCACCGTGGGTCTCCTCTGCCCCGAGCTCGTCTGAGCGCCACCACGCGCGCCCTTCACCGGCGAGCTCGGCCGCGTGCCCCTCTGCCTCGAGCTCAGCTGACCACCACCATGGGCCTCCTCTACCCCAAGCTCGGCTAAGCGCCGCCGTGCGCGTCCTCCGCCGGCGAACTCGGCCTCCTCTTCTTCTTCCACTACGCTGCATTCTCTTCTCCCTCATGTGCACGCAGACGTAGTGGCCGTCCCACCTGGGGTCGCCCCCATCCGCTTGTTTCGCGGGGGTAGGGTCATCCTGATCTGAAGGGAATATTCCCCCCTTCCCCTCAGGGACCATCCCACCCTAGGATGCTTCCCAACCAAACAACCCAAAACAGGGATCATCCCACCTCCGTCCCACTCTATCCTACCAACCAAACACTATCTTCTCTTCTCTTCATGTGCAGTGTACTGATAGCTACATGATATAGGAGTAGTATAGTAGAATTAGTTCCTGTACATGATATCATAATGACGACGATGAATTGAGATCACCAACAGATAGCCTTTTTTTTATACTCACCAACAGATAGCTAGCTCTGTAGCAACTGCAAGAGTGGGCAGCATGCACATGGTCAGCGATTGTGGAAAGGAAAATGCTAACTAGATGGGCCCGACCAGGGCCTCGGCCTCGCTGCAGGCTGCACTATCTGGGCCGGGCTGTAGCTCCCTCCACTGGGCCGACCATTACGAAACTGGGCCGTTTCAAACCTGCGAATTGAATTTGTGCCCACGACACAACGGGTACATGCATCAGGACCGGACCTGCACTGCAATGCATACATGCGATGCAATCGACGTGCGTACAGGCCCGGCCCTGGGGGGTTCGAGCTGGGCCGCCGCACTGGGCCCCTCAAGGCCAGGGGGCCCAACCCAAAATAGGTAAGTAGTAGTAGTATTTGTATTTGGCCCAACCTACAGGCAGGAGAAGTGGAGAACCGGCGTACGTATTTGTATTTGGCCCAACCCTATAGGCAGGAGAAGTGGAGAACCAGGCGTACGAGATAGGACGTCGCCGCCTCCGCGTTGCCTTCCGCGTGACCGCGTCTTGGCGATTCCTGCGCGAGCGCCGAGTGCTGTTCCTGCGCGAGCACGAGTGCCGAGTGAGCGACTCCTGTGCGAGGCTGCAGCGAGCGATCGTGCGTCTTGGCGATCTTCGCTAATCGCGACTCCTGGCGAGTGCGAGCGGCCGGCGGCACTCTGTCTGTTCCTGCTGGTTTTCAGTATACGGAGGTAAGAACTAAGAAACTAGGCCTTGGCCCTAAGCGACCAAGCCCCCTTAATCACCCCAATCTTTATTCTTTATACTTTTTTAGATTTCGGGTTTAGGAAATCCCATATGGTGTAGCAATCATGTTGAATTTAGTATGGCATATTTTTTTAATACTTACTACTTGTCTGAATATACAGTGAAGTCATGTTGCCCAAAAAACATTCATCTGGAAGTGAGAAAAAAAGAAGAGAAGGATAGAGGCCTTGAAAGAATCACAAAAGGGATCTATTCATAAAGTTTTTAAGAGCAATACAAGCACTGCAAGAAATTCAGATGAATGGGCAATAGTTGCTGTGGAGGATCAAACTACGCAACAAGAAGATCAAAGCCGTATAGAAGATAATGTTGGCATCGACACGGATGATAATAATATGAGTGACCATGAGCCCATATTTAATTCTCATACGACGGAATCTACTCGTGTTGATGAAGAACCAATTTTTACTATTGATATGCATGATCCAGTAAATTGGGACAATCTTGATAACAAAGCAAGGGGCATATTAGTGGAGAAGGGGCCTATTAGAGAAGAAAATATTGTTTTTCCAATGGATGCCAGATCAAGACATTTTGCATACACTCATTATTCTAGAAAAATGAGCAATGGCGAGGTACGTGATAGGAAATGGTTGGTCTATTCAAAAAGTGTTGACAAAGTGTTTTGCTTTTGTTGTAAGTTGTTTGGTTCTAGTAACCGCAAGAGTTCATTAGGGGCATGATGGCTTTAGAGATTGGAGCCATGTTAGTGAAAGACTAAAAGAGCATGAAGTTAGCGTGGATCATATGACCAACATGAACTCTTGGAATGAATTGAGAGTTAGATTAAGCAAACATGAAACAATTGACAAGGAGTTGCAACATCAAATCACAAAGGAGAAAGAACGTATAAGGCTAGTTCTACTAAGAATTGTTGCCATTGTAAAGTTTCTTGGTAAACGCAGTTTAGCTTTTAGAGGATCTAGTGAGCAACTTTACAATGATGTGAATGGTAATTTCTTAGCTTGTTGTGAGATGATTGCTGAATTTGACTTGGTAATGCAAGACCACCTTAGACGCATTCAAAACAAAGAGCTACAATACCATTATCTTAGTCATAAAATTCAGAATGAGTTGATTTCACTTATGGCTTCTAGAATTACAAGCTCCATCATAAAGATTGTTAAAGAGGCCAAATATTTCTCAGTTATTCTTGATTGTACCCCAGATGTGAGTCACCAAGAACAAATGAGCTTGTTGGTTCGATGTGTTCATATGTCTGAATGAGAAAATAAAAATTGGAGAGTACTTTCTTGGTTTCTTGAAGGTGGATGACGCATCTGGTGAGGGGCTTTTCAATGTATTAGTTGACTCCATCAAATTATTTGGCCTTAATGTTGATGATATTAGAGGTCAAGGTTATGACAATGGCTCTAATATGAAAGGAAAACATATGGGGGTACAAAGTCGTTTGCGTGAAATAAATCGAAGGGCTTTGTATATGCCATATGCATGCCACAGTCTTAATCTCACTCTTTGTGATATGGCTAAATCATGCAGTAAAGCTATTTCATTCTTTGGAATTGTGCAGAGGATATATGTATTATTTTTAGGTTCTACCAAAAGATGGAATGTTTTGCTTGAACATGTTCCAGATTTGACCGTGAAATCATTAAGCAATACTCGTTGGGAGAGTCGCATCAAAAATGTCCGAGCAATTAGATATCAAGCTCCTCAACTAAGGTCAGCTTTGTTGTGGCTAAGTGAGGATGGAGATACTAAACCAAAGGATAGAAGTGATGCAAAAAATTTATATGACGTGCTTGGCAGCTATAAGTTCATACTTGGTATGGTTATTTGGCATGACATTTTATACTCTGTAAATATTGTCAGTAAGAAGTTGCAATCGCCATCCATGTGCGTTGATTCTACCTTGCAGCATATAGAAGGTATGATAAATTACTTTCAGAACTACAGAAATACTGGGTTTGCTGATAGTGTGGTTGCTGCCACAGAAATATCACTTGAAATAGGAGTAGAGGCATCATTTCCAGTAAAGCGCCGTTCTGTTAGGAAGAAACAATTTGATGAAACTGAATGCAATGAAGCTATCTTGCAAGCTGAGAAGGATTTTGAAACTTTTTATTTTTTGGTTATGGTTGATATGGCAATTAGTTCATTGAAAAGCAGATTTAAAGAACTACAGTCATTCAATGAAAAATTCGGATTTCTAATGAATTCAACATCCTTGAAGGCAATGGATGGTGCTGATCTAAAAGACCATTACATTAAATTTGCAAAAACTTTCTCTTCAGATGGTTCATCGGATGTTGATGTAAATGACATGATTTCTGAGTTAGCTATTATGCAGTCTACTCTGCCAGATAAGCCAATGTCTACTATGGAGATTTTTGAGTTTGTCACAGAAGCGGATTGTTATCCTAATATTTCTATTGCTTATCGGATCCTATTCACTATGCCTGTGACTGTGGCCTCAGCTGAAAGAACACTTTCAAAGCTGAAATTATTGAAGAATTATTTGAGGTCTGTAATGTCCCAAGAAAGATTAAATGGTTTGGCAACTTTATGCATCGAGAAGAAATTATTAGATGAAATTGATATTGAGGCCATCATTAATGACTTCGCAGCAGCAAATGTTAGAAGAAATTTTTAAAGGTAATATAAGATGTATAACTTTTTTGTTGTTTCATAAGAATTTTTTTATGCATTACACTTATTAAAATTATCATTATATTATTAGATTTATATTAAGGGGGCCCATCACCTATGGCTTCGCTCTAGGTCTCTAATTTGACAAGGCCGGGCCTGCGTGCGTAAAGATTAAGCTTATAGACTGTCTCCAGCGGGTGATCTATATGGGCACTCAAACTTAAAATAGGTAGCAGGAGATTTAAAATTAGGCTTTAACAGAGTATCTAAAGTGATTATGAAATAGTTAGCACTACTCCAAGTGATGAAACAATGGCGAAGATCATGACGATGGTGATGGCATGGTGATGATCAAATGCTTAAACTTGAAAAGAAGAAAGAAAAAAGCAAAAGGCTCAAGGCAAAGGTATAAATAGTAGGAGCCATTTTGTTTCGGTGATCAAGACACTTAGCGAGTGTGATCACATTTAGATTAGATAGCCGTACTATTAAGAGGGGTGAAACTCGTATTGAAATGCGATTATCAAAGTGCCACTAGATGCTCTAACTCATTGCATATGCATTTAGGATCTAGTAGACTGCTAACACCCTTGAAAATGCTTGTGAAAATATGCTAACACATGTGCACAAGGTGATACACTTGGTGGTTGTCATATTTGAGTAAGGGTTAGAAACTTC
The DNA here is from genome assembly GCF_019320115.1 of Miscanthus floridulus. Classification (NCBI taxonomy): domain Eukaryota; kingdom Viridiplantae; phylum Streptophyta; class Magnoliopsida; order Poales; family Poaceae; genus Miscanthus; species Miscanthus floridulus. The sequence goes on from NC_089585.1 coordinate 537,174, forward strand.
ACGGGTGGAGTGTCCGCTCGTAGAGTGTGGACAGTCCTGACGCTGCCATCCAGCGCCCTATACAAAAAAGATAGGGGTTCACAGAGTGACCGGACACTGGTGGTGCAGTGACCGGACGCTGGGCTCAGAGTCCAGTCAATGATAGCAGTAAGCACACTGTCTGGGTCTTGTGACCGGACACTGGCGTGTAAACTAACCGGACGCTCATGGTCTGAGTCCGATCGTAAAATTTCGTGTTTGGAACCTTACTGAAAACGACCGGACGCTGGGGTCCTGCGTTCGGTCACTTTCTAACTGACGCGTCTGGTCATCACTTGACCATTGAGATCGGGCGATCGGCGTTTGAAGCCGATGACACATGGCAAGCATCGGGCAACTGAACGCTGGGGTCTTGCGTCCGGTCAAACTGACCGGAGCAGTCCGGTCACCCCGTGTTGTGCCTAGTGAAGGGGTACAACGGCTCTATTTTATGGGGGCTTCTATTTAAGCCCCATGGCCGGCTCAAGCTCACTCTCTTGGCCATTTGCATTGACATAGCAACCTTGTGAGCTTAGTTAAAGCCCTCCCACTCATCTCCATCATTGTTTCATCATCATTGTGAGATTGGGAGAGAATCCAAGCGTATTACTTGAGTGATTGCATCTAGTGGCACTTGGTATTCGTGTTTCGCTGCGGGATTCACTTATTACTCTTGGTGGTTGCCACCACCTAGACTGGCTTGGAGCAGCGAGGATCGTTGAGCGGAGGTTGGTGATTGTCTTTGGCTCCGATCGTGGTGATTGTGAGGGGTCTTGTGCCTTTCTCGGCGGAGAGCCGAAAGGTAACTCTAGTGGATTGCTCGTGTCATTGAGTTACCTCACTTGTGGGTAGGTTCTTGGGGTATCTAATTGTGTGGACGAGGTTCATGCAACACCTCTTAGCCGCCGAACCACCAAGTATTGGTCGACACAACGGGGACTAGCGTACCGGCAAGCACGTGAACCTCGGGAAAAAATTGGTTGTCTCTTGTTCCTTTGGTATTCTCCCGGTGATTGATTTAGTATTCATCTTGTGATTGGTTCATTTCTCTACATGGCTGTATAATCACACTACTCACTCATTTATATTCTTACAAACTGGTTGTGGCAAGCTCTTTAGTGTAATTAGAATTGAGAGCTTGATTTGTTATTTTAAGTTCATCTAGTGGAGCTCTTTAGAGTAGCAAGATTAAGAGCTCTTAGTGAGTAGTAACATTGCAAGTTGTGTGCCTAGTAATTATTGCAACTAGAATTGTTGGATAAATGGCTTTGCAACCCTTGTAGAGATAGAGCAAGGTTGCATTTTGCTATTTGTCATACTAATCAAATTGCTTTAGTTGATTTGTAGATTTTTAAATAGGCTATTCACCCCCCCCCCCCCTCTCTAGCCATATTAGGACCTTTCACTAGGGCAACACTCCGAGCCTAGTTTCGCCTTCTTTCTTCACCTTTTGATTTCTCCTTTGCAAATGTGCTAACACCACCAAGTGATCACCACCTTGTGCATGTGTTAGCTTTTCTCAAACATTTTCCAAAGGGTTAGCACTCTTTTCACAATGCCACTCAATCCTAACACGTACGCAAAGTTAGATCGCTCAAGTGGCACTAGATGATCGATATGCAAACAAGTTTGCTCCTCTTGATAGTACGGCCATTTATCCTAAATCCGGTCATGCACTTCTCTACACAACCTTTGACCGGTGAAATGAAATGCCCTATAAATATCCCTTTGCCTTGTGCATTCCATTCCATCTTCTCCAATGTTGATACAACACATGCACCAATCAATCACAAATTATATGATCCACTTCATATCATCACATGACCTTGTTGGTTCATCGATCTTGACCTCACTTGCTTTTTACCGTTGCCTTCGTCCATCGGCGCCAAGTCTTGCACAAGCTTCACCGCTACGCGGTCCATCGCTCCAAAGCCTCCAACTTACCCTTCATGCTTGCAACCGGTCCATCAAACCAAGTCTTGTCTTGATCTTCTCCACCTTAGTCACATGACTCCATGTCATGTCTCATATGCAATGAGCTCCTTCTCACATATGTGAGCGTTGCAACAAATCTAGGCCATCTCCACCGTCATGGCATGAGTTGCTCACATAAGTGTACCTATGGACTAATCACCTATATATCTCATATTTAAACATATTAATCCACCTAGGTTGTCACTCAATTACCAAAATCAAACTAGAGACCTTTCACACCCCTATCTCTATCTCACTTCCATCTAGGCCTCACACGTCAGGGGTCAAAATGAAAAAAAAATCCTAGGGATTTCTTCTTCTTTTTCCTCGAGCTCGGGCGTGGGGGAAAATCTAAGCAGCTAGGCATGTGGCAAGCTAGGGGTAGGCACGGTGGCCGGCCTCGACTTGGGCACAATGGCCGAACTCGGCGATAATGGCGGCTGGCGGCCAAACTTGGTAGGCGTGCGGCCCCTGGAGGCGGGGCTCCGGCGAGCGCGACAGTTGCGGGTAGGGCTCCGATGAGCGTGACATGCAGGGCCGCCGTCGCATGCATGCATACTTTCTTAGGGCGTAGTCAACAATATGAGACAACAGCTGGCTCATACATGTTATGTCATTGTCACTTCATTATGTGAATCCCACATACAAGTGATTTTTTATTCTACATCTTCTTTTCTCCTCTCATTGTTTTCTTTATGAGCATGCCGCAAACAACCTCATTTTCTGAGCGAGATAGGTGTAGATATAAGAGATAGTCTCTTCTCTTTTTAATACTAGTATAGTGCCCATGCTAACACCACAGCTTAATTTCATGGCTCTTACCATTTATACTCTATTACTAAAACTAAAACCCTATCAAGAGATCAACAACAACGGGAGGGAAAACAGAATGTTAGAAAACCATCATTGTATCTTGTTACATCCTCGCTCATTACAAGACCAAAAATGGCTTCACATGTGGGTTCAACTACACCAACAGCCCACATAATATTCTCTCTCTCCCACATAAGAAAACTGCTAATATAGATTGCTATGAGCTAGCTGAAGTGGCATTATTGGTGACCTGTTCAGAAGAAGCCAGCCAGCAGGGCCCAGGGGATGGGGATAGGGATAGGGATAGGCCGGTTGGAGTTGGAGGCGAATGCGTGCAAGACAGACGCAGCCTGCCAATTCGAATGCCAGTGTCGTCGTGACCAGTTGTCTTGGATCCTCAATGTCGCCACCACCGTTGTCTTGGATTATAGTAGATTCCTAGCTAGCTAGCTCGATCCCCGTCGGCCATCACCGTCAGTCGTCTCGGTCCATGCGGGCTTTCCTAGCTCCTATCTTCCTTCTGCTTTTCGATCATCTATTGCTGTGTCCAACTGTCCATATGCATATGTGGTGGTGTGTGCCGTCTTTGCCTGACTTATTACGTCCTCACCTGCTCTATCCACAAAACTACCTACTCATATGCTGTATGTTCAGGGTATACGACTACTTATCACATGAATCTTATTATGTTATGAATATTAATAATTATAGAGGCCTCTAACAAAATATTAATATTAATTTTTCACCAGACACGCTATGAAAAGAAATAAATAATCATATAGATTCTCAGAATAAGTATAAGCAATTCATCCTCATTTTGGTGGCCTCTAGTGAGCATCAACGATAATAACCATTAGATCTACTCTATTTCCTAAACAAAATACTCACTATTGTCATTATGAAAAATATATAAATTATCCTCTGAACTTACATTTAAATTATCCACGTCTGCTATATGAAAAGATAATTTGAAATAACACTCTAAATTTGCATCTTTTTTCCTGCGACGATTAGGACAAAGACTCAAAGATATGACCAAGATGTTGGCATCGACTCATAAGGCACCTACGACGGAACCAACCGGGACAAGTGGACAAGTTAGAAGCAAAGAAATTGTCTATAAGTTTGGAAAGTATTAATATTATCTAGTAGTATATCCTATCTAGTCGTAGCCCGTAGGGTTAGACAAAAGAACTTGTTTGATTGAGCTTAATTAATTGTTGCCTTGTTCTAAAATTGCTCTAACTAAATGAATTAGTTTTCCTTTTTAAATCGCATTTAATAGCTACTATCTTTGTCTCTGAATAAATCAGTTCCTAAACATTTCTTAAGTCAATTTTTTAGAATTTAACTAAGTTTATAGAAAAAGTGTAAAATATGTGACATCAAATTAGTATTATTAGGTGCACCGTACACCATAAACTATATTTTTAATGTAGCTATTTTGTTTCATAATTTTTTGTGCTCCTGCTTTTTTATAAATTTGATCAAACATAAAAATATTTTATTTTAGACAACTTTAAAGATTAATTTATTTAGAAATGAAGGGAGTAGCTGATTTGGAATGATGTACAGCTAGCTACGTACGAGATGGATGGGTATATGGTACAACGGAGTAGCTGATTTGTTGCAACGGTTGCAAGTTCTTATTGCAACGTGACTTTTTGCAATAAAAGCTATACCTATGAGCCGTGATGCGTGGCAACGACGATGTAGCTAGCTGTACATCATTCCAAAATTGGGCCTACTACAAACTTCTAACCCTTGCGCAACGACGAGAAAACGTTGCAATAGGCCCAATTTTGTTGCAAAAGGTAGTTCATACCATGAAATTGCGTTCGTTGGCAATGGTTGCAAAAAGTCACGTTGCAATAAGAACTTGCAACCGTTGCTAGTTTGGCGTTGCAAGAGTTAGCTTTTCTTGCAACGTTGCCAAGCATTGCAATAGGACGTTATCGCAACATTCATTGGCGTGGCAATACGAGCACTTGCCATGTTCGTCTTCGTAGCGAGAGGTGGTAAATACAACGAGTGATAGCAGTGGCAATAGATTTTTGTTGCCACGCTATAATTTTGTTGCTTAAGGTGTTGTTGCCACGACCGTTGTGCCGTGGCAAGTAAATCATTTGCCACGCAAATGTAATCGTTGCGAGAGAGTATACATTATTGCCACGCTTGTCTTGGCGTGGCAATAGTATCATTTGCCACGCAAATTTATCCGTTGCGAGATACCGTTCATTATTGCCACGGCCACGTTGCTGTTGCAACAGTATCATTTGCCATGCAATTTTATTCGTTGCGATATACCGTTCATTATTGCCATGACCTCGGTGCCGTTGCAACAGTAGAATTTGCCACGCAATTTTATTCGTTGCAGAAGATTAATTGTTATTGCAACAATAGTCATGTCGTGGCAATAGTATTATTTGCAACGTAAATAAGTCTGTTGCCATACAGCATATTGCCACGCATCACGGCTCGTAGGTATAGCTTTTATTGCAACGCTAGTAACATTTAATTTTGGTTTAATAAATCATCATTGCAAATCAATAAACCATATCAAAAGCAATTGCACCCACATATATTAATTATAATTAATCATTCAATATGTTGCAAAACCCATGAAATAGTAGCTAAAATCATAAACGAGTGTACAATTAACTCATTATTTGACAACTTTTTACAAACTTCCTAACATCTATGCAGCACTTGAGAAATTCCTAGCAACCCAACATGTCATCTCCTCGGCTATGTCCTCGCTTGATTATGAGCCTCCCACTGAAACCTTGTCCACCTACTGCCAAAAGAATATGATTGGGATATTAGAACAATATTAAGTTTACTAATTTTTGCACAAATGTAAAGAGATGAAGATATAAAATGGTTCTAATTTCTAATTTCATATACAAAAGCCATCAACCAAGCTTTTGCATAGTTGAAGTTCTACTGCAATTCTGCAAATGAGCAAATGTTGTCGGTCTAGTTGCTGCAATTTCTTTTTCCATGAAAAAGATGGAAGTCATGTTCCATTGTTCCAGAACCACAAACGTATGAATCAATTTCTAGTTTTACTCAAATTCTTACTGTATGCTTATTACAATTATGTTTTTCCATGAAAATAGCATTTTGTGTTTTCACAATAACTTGATATTTTGTTCTCTACTTTCTCAATCTTTATTTTGGTCTCTGTATATCCCTCTCTTTTCAGAGTTTAAATGTTGTTCAAGATGTCAGCAATCCTTACTCCTTGGAAGTGTAGATGGCTGGGAATTTTAGCAAAATTTCATTGTAAGTATAGGTCGATTATATAAGTTCAATTGACTTTACAAATGATAATCTATATTTTTTTTGCAGGCTACATACTGAAGGCATGGTTCTATTGGGTAATACAAGTTTTTGTAGCAGTCTAGCAGACACATGCAACTGTGTTCCATTTGATTGCATTATAAGATGTATGCATTCTCTTTTGCTCTTTATAAATTCTGCTAAAAGAAGCAGAGTCTATCAGCAAGCCTTGGAGAGGGATGGAGAAGAAAATATGGCTTTGATCCTATCCATCGTGGCCTTTTCAACGGATCAGATGCAGCTACTGCATATGTTACAGTAGCAGCTGCCTTCTCTGAATTTTTAAGGCAGCAGCAGTTTAGTTGATTAGAAAAATCATAACTTGAGTTGTAGACAACGAAAAATTATATTATTTAACAATATGGAAAGCCCATGAAATTCTCTACATCTTTCTAGTTATTTGTTAAATAAGATTCTGCAGTTATCATGGTCAAAAAACACAAACACCCACTGTTGTCCAGACCAAGGTCAAAACCTGACCGGCTACTTTCAAAATTCATAACTCTAATTCTCTAGGTCTAAAATCATGACCTTTTACGACGACAAACATCTCTAAACCCTCTACAACTTTTGTATTATCAAGTATCACAGAAAAGGTAGATTACTACTCAGAACAACTCACCCAATCAAACCTGCACAAGCTGCAGTTTTCAGCACGCATGTTCAATGTATTTTCTACATTTCCTAGTTCAACAAGGAAGGTCACATTTGATAAAATTTCATTAAATCATGCAAGAATTTAGATTCCAATTAGCTGGTTGTTACCTTCCTCCTTTTGGGATTATTTCTTGTCCTATTCATCAGCTGCTATGAAGTGATATATGTCTTCGATGCAGTCACATTTGCAGTGTTTTCATTGAAAAGAGCTCTGCTAGGAGGTGCAGTACTTCTAGTGGAGCGAGTAGGTGCTGGTGCACCTTTTTGTACGGTGACAACGCTTCTAGGCTGAGTCTACAAACATCAAGTTGTTTGATCTATTTTAGCTATAGTTCAAGGTACATGGAACCTAGTAAAATAATGTCATTACCTCCTGTAACCCATCTTCATTTTCATTTTCATGTCCACCGGTCTCATCTTCCTCTTCTATGATTGGTGCAACTTGTGTACTGGCATTGTTTTGTAGGGTACTCTATACATACAAATATTGGGGGTGAAAGATTAGGCATCACAATCATAAGATTATCAAGAGTACAAAGGATAAAAAATTATTCTAATACCATAATCATAGCTCCTTCTTTGTGCTGCGCTAGCATATTAAGAAATTCTTGCTTTATTTCTTCTCTTAAATTTATCTTAGCATTTTCCAGCTCCTCTTGCATCCTCCTCCTATTTTCTTCTTTCTCCCTTTCCCTTTCTGCAGCTTCTTGCGCAATCTGTTCTTTGAGCTTGTCAACCTCCGCTTCTAAAGCAATGCTCTTCTCCCTAGCTGCAGCTTGAGCACGTGCATGTACTTCAAGGTTCCTTTGGACATTATGCCACAAGCTTCCTTTGGACTACATTTGGAATGCCTCCACATTGATTATTTATATGCTTCCATTTACTTGTTTGGTACACAAGTTACCGAAAATTCAAATAACCATTTTTGTGACACTTATCATCTAATTTGAAGGTGTAAAAGGTTGCATATAAACTCCTAACAACCTAAAGCAGGTACTAAAATAAACAAATTAAAGTTGGACAATCACTATCTGCTCGACCCTTCCTGACAGTTCTAGAATGTCATCAATGGATCACCAGCAAAAAATTAAATAGAAGTAAATAACATGATTAAGAGAGATGTTCACAGAACAACTAGCTAGCTTCCCTGCTCTGCTCGTCCACCGACAACCGGAGGCCGGAGCCGCATCCCTGCTATGTGTGTGCCATCACCTACCGCAGCATCTCTGCCCCCTCTGTGGGTTCACCTAGGGGCTGGGATGGATGATCTGCCACCAGGAAGCAATGGCGGAGCTAGCGCTCAAAGCAAGCAGGGGCCAAACGGGTCTCAAGAACGTACTGCTACAGGCAAGCATGGCACCATAGCTAGCAAGCTTGCATGCATCAGGCATCTAGTCAGTAGTAACAGACAAGACAACTATGCATGCAGCTATGCCAGTAGATAGTGGAGAAATACACATGCACTTGCACATGACAACTACGGAACTTGATGCACGGCAAGGGGGGCCATGGCCCTCTATGGCCCTAAGGTAGCTCCGCCAGTGCCAGGAAGGACCTTGCAGGGGAGAGGGGAACTGTCGTCGCCGGGGAAGGACACGTTGCTCAAACCTTCGGCCGCTGCGCGGGGACGTGCGTCTGCTGGCATGCGGGATGCGCTAGGCCACCACTCGCTAGATGCCCCACGGGGTGCGCGCGACCGAGTCGCTGCTGCCGCCGACGAGGACACAAGGTGCGCCACCAGCTCCACATGGGCCGCGCGTTGTTCGTGGTTTGCGACTGGCGGCCCGCCGCGCCGGCTGGTGCCTAAGCACTGACGGCCGCTGCCTGAAGAAGAAGCAGGAGCAGCCCTCCGCGCCGGCCGCCGGGGAGGTAAGAAGGGGCGGTGTGGGTGGGGAAGGATCAGGGCCTCAGGGGCGGTGCAGGTGGGGAAGGATCAGGGGCGGCGCGAGGTAGCCGGACTGCGTGCGGCTGCGCACAGAGAAGAGGGGCGGCGGCTGAGAGAGGGAGGAGCGGTGAGGGTAAGGAGATCGGTTGTTTATATATACTAGGGGTTTTTAATGGGCCAGTTGGGCTGATATATTTCTATGAGTCTATTTGCTATAATGTTTTTGGGTTTTCAATAACCAAGGGTTAAAACGTTGTTAACTGAGCAAAATTCGGTTAGTTAAAATTCAGAACTAAATTAGTGTTCGATTTTTTTGGTTTTCTATTTTCAGTTTTGGTTCTGGCTTTTAAATATTTACTAGCAAAATTACCTGTGCATTGCAACCAGAAGAAAAAAATGTTGTCAATGTTAAGAAGAAGCAAGAACGAAACATTACATGTCTATTTATCTTTTATATTATATCATTCTATAAAATTTAAAATCTATAATTTATTTTACGGTGACCATGGCATCTACAACATAAATTAATATCGATGGTACTAATATGACAATATCCTATCAAGGTTGTATCGAAATAAACGTATTTTTGATAGATTTTTTTCCTATATTGTAATGTTATGATATATTTACTCATAAATATATCATAACTTTAATTTTCATAATACCCACGTATTGATGTCGTTAAATATTGAGTTCCTTGACTTTCTCTGAGGATCTTAACCATATATAGTTTTAATATATGATTATAGTCGGTGAGGACTTAGTTGGTATCTGTCAAACATCCGCCACCGCACTGCCCCCTTCTCCCACCGCGCGGCTGTCCCCCACGCACGCAGCGCCCTTTCCCATGCCACGCCACACCCCATCGCCAGCCGCGCCGCGCCACCATCCTGTGCCTTGACCCTATCCACTAGCGCGCCCCTGTCCACCTTGCCCGTTGCAGCCATGGCGGACACCACGCTATCACCACCCCGGCGCCACCAGGAGGAGGTCACCGTTGGTCTGGACTTCATCTCCCACTGCAGGAAGGGGAGGCTTGCGCACGCTGGGTTGTTTGTCCTTGACGTTCTCTCTAGACCTAAGCTTGCTGGTTACCGCAGTCCCCAACCAAGTAGGCCATGGCTTCCGGCGCCGCTGTGTTTGAAGTATTTCAGGTGTTTCCAACTTATGTTTCAAGTGTTTAATCTGAATATTGCAAAAGTTGATTTAGGATGTTGCATATGTTGCAATGGTAATATACACATGTTGTAAACGTATGTTTCAAGTGTTTTAGGTGTTTTAGATGTTTTGTTTCAAATGTTTCATATGGATGTTTCAAAAGTTGATCTGGTGTTGTACATGTTGCAATGGCTATACTTGCATTGTTTTAAGTGTTTCATCTGTGTTCAGACGTACGTTGTAAATGTTTTATCTGAATGATTCAAAAGTAGATCTTGTGTTGCAGACCACTGTCCGTCTGCTGCTGCTTGTGTGCCGTCGTGGTTCACGTGCTGACGCCTGAGGCCTGCAGACGCCTCCACAAGCAGCGCGGGTGGGCAGGGGGCGCGGTTATGTGGGATGGACGTGGGGGCACGGTTCTACCATGCTGGGCACGGGCCGCGGTTTCGGACTCTGGCGCTGGTTGGGAACGGGACATAACGCGTGGGATGCAATGCGGGCACGGGACACGGGAGCTGTGTCCGGACGCGGGCCTAGGACCGGACATCCCGGCGCTAGCCCTACACATAAATTAATTTTATTCATAATCAAAGCTACATCAACAATTTAGTAATGTGAGTATTTATTTATAGGAAAGAATCTAGAGTTCAAAGAGCAATAATATTATATTTATTGTTTTATTTTATTTATACAAAAAATTTAGAGTTTTTTCCGGCTAGTTTCATACTTTATAATAATGAATGGTTGTGTGCAAAACTCTTACATATGCCGGAATAAAAATTCATTTTTTTAAAAATAGTTAATATTGTAAATTCTTAGATAAAGTATGTAAAAAATTAGATTAATTTTTCAGAAAAATGCTGCGTAGATTTGTGATGCGCGAGGTGGGGTGTCACGAGCGCGGCGCCATTTGGCGGCAAAAATCTATGTGTGGGAAAAAAAAGTGCGCGTGCAGGCTGAGAGTACGAGCGCGAAACAGAGCCAAATCACAGCAAGTATATAATGATTGGGGGCGCCTAGGTCACAGAAAAGAATTCGATCGCGCCATCGGTCCTCCTCGCGTCGCCGGCTCGTTGCCATCGCTTCTCGTCACACCGCCGCTGGCAGCAAATCGCGAGGAGAATCAGCCCTGCTCTCGTCACCCGTGCCATCTCTACCTCCTCATCTCCTTGTCTCCATGCACGCGCCCATCCTCCCAGCCTTCTGGTGCTTCTGAGGTGAGTTATCCTTTTCCCTTCTCTTCTCTGTGACTTGCCAATTGCTAAATCTTTTTTTTTGAGGGAGCCAATTGCTAAATCTTAATACGCCATGTTTATATTCTGTAAAAAAAACCTAGTTGAGGTGACGATTCGCCTGCCACCGCATGCAGACTCCAGGAGACGGCGAGACGCGATGCCTTGATCTGCAGCCGCAACCCACAGGTCCGCAGAGGCCCAGGCGTCTAAGCGATGCGTAATAAGCGGAGAAAAAGCAGGAGCTAGGCATCACTGGCATGTCGGCGGGCGGGCTCACCCGCAGGAAAACAGCGCAGGCGCGGCCACGGGCAGGAAATCGTGAAAGCAGAGCGCGGGCGGCCACAGGGCAGGAACCGCGAAAACAGAGCACGGGCGGGCACGGACGGGAACGCCAAAACAGAGTAGATAAGGTCAATCTCGTCCGTGCCCATGCTCTTTCTGCAACCCCAGTCCAATCCCGATCATTCTGCTGCTGATTGCCGCCCTCATAAACTTGGAGCTCGGATCTTCTGCCGGCGATCTGAATATATCTGATTGAAGCCACCGCCGCCATGCATCAGAGCTGCCGCCGACTGCGATTCCTTTGTTTCTCGCGGCTTTTCGTGGATGTGTCCGTGGGCGCGCGCCTCCATCCGGATGATCCCCAACTCTCGTGTTCAGCTGTGACGCCTTTCAGGTTTCAGCCTTTGTTATCTTCTCCTTTCTTGCTTGATCTGCTACTGCTGGTGCTCTCGGTGGAGTTGGGGTCGTCTCTGTTCCAGAACATAGGCGCTACCAAATTTACGGCAGTTTACGTCTAACTACTGGAGACTAGGACTAACAGAGCATAGGCCCCTAGCGTTGTTGCCGGCACAGCCCTGTCCCACCAGGTGCTTATATCTGGTAATTTATCCTTCACTATATTCTCTGCAAGGCAGCAAGTTGATTGATGAATTATTGTCACAGATAATGACAAGAATGTGTTCTTTCACTTGTATAAATACTGCAATTTGTTTGTCTATAAATGTCAGTGGATATACACTGCATCATTTGTGTGCTGGCACCTCTCCCAACAACAACAACAAAATAGAAATAAAAAAGAAATAAAAAAACGTTTAATCACGTTTAATCTACGTGTAGTCAACCTAGGCGCTAGATAGTGGCCTGAGCGCCTGCCTGGCGCCTAGGGTTTTTTGAACCTTGCTGCTTGGTAAGAGTCAAAATTGGTTGTGCTTCTTCCTGAGTTCTCGTTTACAGCTTAACGCAGGACAACGCGAGAGTTTCGAGTCAGCCAATCAAGCTATGATGGCATGACAGATGACCCCATGTTTTTTAGATCGTCCTGCAGTCCTTGCATACTTAAAGATTGATTAACTGTATTTAAACTAAATTTCAACTTTTTTATATCGCAACTCGTGGAAAGTCAGCCAAGTGCTAGCATGGTAAGTCTTTGCTATATATTTGACACTATTTATATCGTAATTACTGGAAATTTTCAACTTAATCTTTGAGTTATGATTTATCATATCATTTTTTGCATACCCTTTAATAAAATTATAGGCCAGCCACTTTCGAGTGGCTGAGTACGTTGAGAATGACCTGCCGCAGCTAGACTCCAACATATACCAGAAGAGAACCGATAACTAAAACTACTCTCTGTTTATTTTATTTTGGACTGTTGAATCTGAAATAGACAATGATAACTAAAACTACTCTCTGTTGCAAGCTTTCTCTTGAGTTAATTTTAGCCAAAGTTAGGTAGCATGATTGGTTGGATTGCCTGCTTTCAGTAGGATTTTATTACTACCTTGTTGCTGCCGTTGCAATTTCTAGGACATGTCCAATACTTACATTTCTTGGAGATTGATTTCTGAAATGTTGCTGCTTTCTAGTTCAATATATAGATATTACTTTTGGCTCTTGCATGAATGTAGTACTCCTGTTAGGTAATTAAAACATGAATTGAACTTCTTGTTCATCAGTGTAGGTTTGCCCATATGACTGGACAGCGTACACGTACTTCCGACGATGAGGAAGATGACTATTAGTACGTTGGAGATGCATATTATGAGTCAATAAAACGGTTTGTGGCCTTTTCAGCAGCAGGGAAGTCAATGTGAGATAACTGCATGCATGGTTGAATTTCTCAGGTTATGCACTTGCTTTGGATATGACAACAAGGGACTTCCAATCTGCTGCTAAGGTGGGTGCTACCTTTTGTAGTTTTACAGAGTCTTGGAGTGATGTGAATTTATGCAACTCATCTTTTGTGAATTGCAATTGAAAGTAGAACATTTTTTTGTGCGCTTAGACTTCTTCGTCCAATTTAATTGTTTGAGATTATGCTTTTCTAGTCCTACAGTCTCTTAGCATTCTACAGATTATTTATGTGCAATTATTTTGTCTCTAGAATATGTCCAGAATATGTCCTGTAGAAAGGCTAGAGCTGTAGCAAATATAAGAGTCATGTATTTTATGTTTTGCAATCTTTGGGTACCAGTGTGCTACCTATCGCATGTGCCTCAATACATATATACATGATGAACGAGATAAAATTTACTGTCTTCTAAGTGTGGCGCTGGGTTCCTAAAATTTGGTAGGGGATTGGATGATTTAGATGGTTTTTTCAGCAATTTCTTATGTGCTCCTATCTTAACCACCTTTTTTTCATGTTCTGGTGTACTTGCAGGCGTTCGAGTTGAAGTACTTGGTGTTTACCTAGGAAGGTGCAAAAGCCACAAGAAAGTGATTAAAACCGAAAATTAGGTGTCTATAAATATTTCACATGAGATTTCCTGTTAATTGCTGGGAGATTTGAAGATGCAACTGCAGTGTTTAGAAAAATGTGGGGATCTGCAGATGCAGTTGAACCATCAACATTTATATTTATCACATCAAAACTTGAATTTTATATTCTAATTGCTTATGCTTTGTGAAAACTCATGTAATATTGATGATTGGTTACAAACGGAGTGCTGCGAATATCGTGTTCAAAGTATAATTTTTTTTGCTAGCCTGAGCCTCACCGTGGCTCGCTTCTGAGGATGGCCACGCCGTGGAGCCCCGCATCACAGCTGCCGGCTGCGAGCGTCGTAGATGACGCGGGGATGCAGCGCCGGGGCCAGTCGTGATTAGTGGCCTTGCAAAGCGGCGCCGGCCCCTCGGAGCCACGCGTCTCTATTGCTGCGGCACCTACACCCGCGAGCAAAACTCATGGCACCGAGAGCAGAACCCACCGCACCGAGATGTGTAATAGTGTAGATGTGATGAGTGTTTTCAGCAGTTTTGCAAGCATGGGGTACAGAGACAAGGAAAATAACTATATAAATGACAATTATTTGCAATGACGTGAATACACCAGTGATACAAATAATTATGTGCATAGGAAAATACTATTTTTAGGTTTTTACCGTAGCGTAACACGGGCACTATACTATTTCTATAATATATTGAAAATGATGCAATGAATTGGAATCTCTCTTAATTCTTGTTGTACTCTATTTATATCACGATTAATAATTTCAAACTATAGTTGTTTTTATGTGTATCCCTCAAATATTATAGTTGTTTTTATGTGTATCCCTCAAATAAAGCCATAGCGTTAGCACGGGTACTATACTAGTCTGAATAAGAATCTTGCAAAAATTTGTCTGGATTATCAACAACAGTGAGTAATTTGATCTAGTCAAGTACCAAACTTAACAGTAATATGTAGAGAAAAAACTGAGCAATAATGCAAGCACACGTGATTCTCTTTTTCACGTCGATGGTCACTGGCCGGTCGCTGACCGTCTCTCTCGTGGATGATGAAGGGTGCGAGGTGAAACTAGGTTCAACGCTCCGTCCCCTCTCGCACGACGAGGAAGGACTGGACTGGTGCTCGCTCTCCTTATCTCGTCGATGATCAGGAAGGAACTAGGGCACCAATATGCCATAGTCGCTGCAGGGAATTCAAGGGCCGTGACGACTACGGTCGTAGGGAAGGGGCGCCGCGACGACAAAGGCTTCAGGGAGGCCTTGACCACGCTAGCTGCTGGTGCTGGCTGCAGGGATCAGGGGGGGGCCTCCACCACGTTCTTCGCAAGGAGACAGCGTGTGGGGGAATAAGAGAGGCCGTGGGAGAGAAGGAGCCACGACAGGAGCTATAGGCCGCGACCTCTACGTGATATGTAAAATTAGATTAGATCCTTTTTCCAATATAACTGGTCAACATTAATTAATATAGGGTACTTTCGCTATTACTAACACAAACATAGACCTAGCCTAGTGGTAGGAGCTAACTTTCAAGACCAAGAGGTCTCAGGTTCAAAACCCATATTGTTGTCATTTTTTTAAAAAAAATTATGCAACCATTAAAGTGGAAAGGCTTAGGTATTGCAACAATGTAATTTTTCGCTGCTATATTATAACCTTTTTGCAATGAACGAAACTGCTACATACAACGAAACCATAATCGTTGCAACCTTAGTGATTGCAACGAACTATTTTTTTCGTTGCTATATGTACTAATTTTTGCAACGCAAGCGACTATTATATACAAAGGAACATATTCGTGGCGATATAGATGGGCTATTGCAACCATAAAATAAAGAGTTGCAATATCACCTTAGTATTGCAACTGAAAATAAACTTGCCCGCAACGCAAATCAAATCGTGGGAACATTAATCACTTATTGCAACTGTTCAATAATTTGTTGCGATAACACTTACTTTTTGCAACGATCTCCACACTTATGGCCACAAAACAATCTTCATGGCAAAAAACCAATCTATCGCAACCAAAAGTGAAAATCAGTTGTGATAACAACGCTTGTTGCAACGAAACCATGCCGTTGCGACAAAAAAGCATGGTATAAGGGTCAGAAGTTAGTAGGTGATGGTACTGAACACTAGTAGAGAAACGAGCTTGTACTCCCGGTTCTCAACCCCCTTCAGTCCCGGTTTTGGAACCGGGAGCACGAATCCAAGACTAAAGGGTCCCTCCTTTAGTCCCAGTTTCGCACCCGGGACTAAATGTCCACCTTTAGTCCCGGTTGGTAATACCAACCGGGACTAAAAAGGCCTCCCGGCCTGGCCACGTGGGTCGTCCCTTTAGTCCCGTTTTTTTTTCTATTTTCAATTGATGATTGGTTTTGGTTTTCGAATACACATTCTACGCTGCTAATAATATGCGTATTCTGCACGTTTATAATGTTCGAACATTTTGTACAAAGTAAAGTATGAAACTAACGTATATATTACATGCATATACATATATTGTACGTAATTTTATGTACATATAATATGTATATGTATATATATTACAAATAAAACTTGCATTGTATATTCTATCATATCCTTGGGATAACATATTCACTCCATCTGGTTTGGCTTCCATGTTTCGTTGACGTCATTGTAGAACTCGTCGACGGGGTTGAGGACCTGGTCATTAAGAAATCCTGCTATGGTCTCTTGAATTGCTTTCAGTTGGTCACATCATATAACTTTTTCCTTCAACCATAGAGTCTTCAATAAAAGTTAAAGGAAAAGTATATATATATATATATATCTGTGTGTGTGTTGGATCATGTGATTACTTATATATATGAGCAATAAAAGAAATTGTAAATATATGAATATATTTATATAACGTACTTTGAGGTTCTTTTCAGGAGTTCTTTTTTAGTATGCCATGATGAACTCGCAAACATAGTATCCGCAGTATTTGTTCCCCTATTCTTGCCTCAGAACCCACTTTTACGAGAAAAAAGATCTGGTGAATTGAAAGCATGCATGGTGTTAATTGAATTATATATATATAAATGTAGCTGGTACTTACTTTGTGTGCGATTACATCCAGTGGCGCTTTGCAATGTTTCATGTGGTGTTCCTCAATGAAACTTTTCCAAACACTACGCCCAATAAAATAAAAAATTAATTTGGCCTTTAATAATTGTTGCAGTTAAGAGATCGGGGTATATATAGTTGCTAGAGAGACCAAATTACCCTTGGATAATATCTATCATGTCTTGGTACTCTGTTTGCTCTTTTCTTAACGAGTCTAAGATGCGCAACCGACTATTGGCCATATTGATGACCATCAATATCCAGTGATTGCTGCATATATTTTTATACACAAATATGATCGACATTAACTAGAGTCAACATATGTATATGTGGGAGATATCTTAGCTAGTAAGCAAATAATTGAACAAATGTCCATATGATCGATATTAATTATTTAACACTCACTTGAAGTTGTAGAGGAATAGTATGTCCTTGTTTTGTTGGTTCACTAAGAACCTCATGAGATTTTTCTCGAGTCCAGCTTTCCATCCAAGCGGCGGGGGGTCAGGGTGTTTGAATACGACATTTGGATCAACGAAACCAATATCTTTATCCTGTCTCTTTCTGAGTTCTGTACATCTCATATCTGCATATATAAAAATATAGTGTGAGGATATATAATTTATATATATACATGTAGCTTTATATATATACACTTTAATAGTAGAAAATAATCACACTTACAGACAATAGCAGCTAATGAGACTTTTGTCGAGAGAGTCCAGATGGCATAGTTGGTGTAATTCTCCAAACTCGACATATATAACGTCATCGCTATGGAAGTAATGTTGGTTTCTAATTCTGACAGAAACAAAGTTCTCTCCCTGTTTACACGCCGCCATGTATCACTTGTTTAGCAAGTATATTTGCATATCCAGTTCACCTAAGGCCTCAGGGTTATATAGACTCTTTCTATGTTCAAATTTCTTCTAAGGATCCACTTTCAGAGCAGATGGTCCTTCAGCGAGCACTTGGGCAAGGTCCAAACCTGTATCCTCGTAAAACTGAACCAGTTCCTCAAAATCGACGTCCGGTAAGTCTAAGTTTAAACCATATTCATTACGAATGACAAGAGGGGGGACTGATTGTTGCGATTGTTGTCCAAGTTGTGCAACACCTTTTCCTGCTCTAGTCTTTTTCTACGCCGCCTCAAATGACTTGGTGAGAGAGCGGTCGTAGTCCGATTTTGGCTGGGTCTTTTGAGATTCCCGCTTTTTCTGGTCCACCTTCTTTCTTAGAAGATCTAGGAGCTAGGTAGAAGTACGGTTTCTCTGGGTTCTCCTTTGCTTGTCGTTGCTTTCTTACATTTTCGAAGAAACTTTTCACATCTTTTTGTACTTCAGCCTTTAATTCCTTTTCACTTTTCTCGTAAGACAGTTTTCGGGGAATAACTGGATTAGAGGAGGCTTTCTTCTTTGTTGGTTGGTGGGCCACCGACTTCGTTTGTAGGGCAGACCTCTTAGGAGCTAGGAGACCTCCTTGGAGGCGGTGGAGACATCCTTGGAGGTGTTGGAGACCTCCTCAGAGGTGGTGACAGGTGGAGACATTGGAGACCTCCTTGGAGGTGGCGGCAGTGGCGGCAGTTGCATAATCATTGCCCGGAGCACTATGATGATCTAGAGATTGAATAATTGGACTTAGGTTGACGGAGGCCATACTGTGTGATTACAAAAAAGAATAATTATATAAGAAATTGTTATTATTAATCATGCATGTCAATAGAAAATTTATGAAAAATTTGTTTCGTTCACTTTTGTCCGCACCTATTGTCTGGTAGTTGAGGAGGCGGCGGTGGACTAGAGACCCCAGAAATAATGATGTAGCGCTTGGGCCATAGTATGAATGTCTTCTCTGCTTCTCCTAGAGTCTTCTCCCCATCACTTCCTAGAATGTCAAGAGGCAGATCACTAAAACCTTTGTTAACTCTAACCACTGAGACGCTAACATATCTAGATGGTATTATTGACCCATGAATTCTTAGTGTCTTGGTAGGATCTAGAGGAGAAAAAACACCGAGAGCCACCATGATTGTGGCATTCTCTTTTGGAATATGTAGCTCACATGATGTAAACGGTGCAGTGATGTCATCCACGAGGAAACGTAGCATTGCGTCATCTTGATTTGGCAACTCCGTGGAAGCGCAGCTGCTTTTCAACTGATCAGGGGGGCTAATAATGTTGATTCCTGGATCTAATGCCTGCCTTTGGGCACTCATTGCTATTTGCACTTGCTTTCTGATTTCGTCATGCATTCTAGCTTGCATGTCTTTTTTGCGCTCCTGTCCTTGAAGCAACGCCTCCCGTGACTCATGAACCAATTCCTCCAACCTGCTGATCCACGCTGCATCCTCATCCTTCCTTCTCTGTCGACTTCTGTAGGTATCTCTGTCATCAAGGAAACCATGCTCCCAAGAAATGTTTCATCCTAAACCTCTCGTTCGGCCACTGTGTTCAGCGGTCCCGAGGGCATACATCAGTTCATCCTTCTCTCTATTGGGCCTGAACGCACCAATAGCTTTAGCTTGTAGAGCATAAGACAATCTTTGTGTTGCTCTTTTGAGTTTTGTGCCATGAACCAGCTTCTCGGTCTCTAGGTCCAGTCTCCCCCATGAGCGAAAAACCAATTCTTCGCGCATTTGGGCCAATTGAGTGATTCTGGTGTGATACCCTTGGCAAGAATGTCCGCTTCCATTTTCTCCCACTTGGGAATGGCAGTCGCGTAGCCACCTGATCCCATGCCATGGTGGTATACCTTCTGTCGGGCATTCTCTTGGTTCCTTCTCACCCGTTCCTCACCCTCTTTCGATGTCTTGTACTATACAAAATTATTCTAGTAGGGCCTCAACTTCGCGAGTGGGCCGCTAGTATTGAAATTGGGCGTTAGGTTTTTCTTGATGTATTTCGTGTATAGAGATTTCTTCCAAGTCTAGAATTGTGTGGCCATCTTCTTCATAGCCCACTTTCGAACTAGTTCCTTCAATTCATCATCGTTGATAGCATCATAATCTTCCGCTTGCAACGTGAAATGTTGAAGGATATCATCCCAAATTAAATTCTTATCAAGATCAGAGACAAAACTAACATGAGGCTCGTTGATCTTTTGCTTCCATTCACGGGCACTGATCGGAGGTCTGTCCCTTACAAGGCACCCACAGTGTTGCACGAATTTCCTTGCATGTGGACCAAGTGGTTCGCCTGTCTCAATATTGAATTTCGATATTATGTAGCGCCCCTCCAATGTCTTTTTCAGGCCTCGAAATTTTTTGCTTTTCGCCGTTGTGGTCATCGATCCAGAGGGCTACGTATAAAAAAAGAATAAATAAATATCATGTGTACACATAATAGATGATAGATGTTCAAATATGTATATAAATATATATACCGCGCCAGTATTTTCTTGCATAATATTTTCTTGGTTATCTTCAAGAGCTAGGTATTGACTCCCATCATCTACATCCTGCTGGTCACTATCGGCAAATTGAGTGCCGGTGTTGATAATATCCATCATTTCTTCATCCATGTTGTCTCTCGGGGCAGCCATCTAACTTTTACTCCACTAGATATATCTACAAAAAATAAAAACTATATCTATAAAATGGACTCCTGTAGGACGTGCCACCTCGAGGATAGTAACATTTGTAGATGATATTTGTAGGTCTGAAGTTATCAAATATCCATCAAATTCTAGCTAAAAACATGTTTAAATAAGTAACCATCCGTACTAGTTGACCTTGCTTACGTGATCATCTCGGCGAGCATTTCTCCACCGGACGGCACCGTACTTGGCCATGGAAGAGCTCTGTTTCTACGAGGAAGGGAACACGATTTTCCATGACCGTTGTCACTCTCCCTCGTAGAATCAAAGCTCCTCCTTGATGTCCGTTACCGCTCGATAGAGAACATGCTAGCCGAGATGAACACGGTCCGCAAGTTCAACTAGTTCATCAATCCATGTTTCTACATGGCCTAAAATCTTAGGACATCAATCCATCTTTAGTATGGATTATTTGAACCCACCTCTTACTAACAGGTGGTTGGATAATTCGCTTATGTATGAGCTATTAGGACCTATTAGTATCTCTTCACCAACTTCTCTACTCTGGTAGAAGACCTCCAACCAGAGCCCCCAAATCCTTTTAATAGACACTGACAATTGAGGTCCACCTATCATCCCTACCAACCTATCTATGTAGGAGAGCATCGCGGCCGCTTGTGGGAAAGAAATAGCGTCACAGGGAAGAGGTCTTCACAGCCCATAGTGCCATGGGAAGAGTGCGTCGTGGCCGAAGAGAAGTAGGGCATCGTGGCTGCTTGCAAGGAAGAAGTAGCGCCGTGGGGAAGCGCTCGTCGCGGCCGCAGGGAAGAAGTAGCGCCATAGGGAAAAGGGTGTCCCGGCCATGTGGGGAAGGAGCGTGTCGCGGCCATCATGCCTGCTGGCCCACCCCTTGCTCTGTTGTGTCGGATCGGAGGAGGAGATCCTGACGCACAATGAGAGAGGGCCATGGCAAGATCCACGTCGGGGCAGGCCACTAGATCTAGGGCGAAGGAGGTGGCGTTGCGATAGGAGGTGTTCAGTGGCCTCTTCCTCACTGGATCTGGGCGAGGCTTGGTGGAAATGTCAAGGATTGAAGGGCGTGGAGAGGGAAGAGAGCGAGCGTGGGATCCAGAACAACGGTGAACTACTGGATGGGGGCTAGGGTGGACACCTATAGGATTGAGGGTCGAGGGGGCTGGTTCATGGTGAAACATGCCCTAACGATTTTGTGCTCGCTATGCTACTGACATACTCTAAGTTTGAAGGCTCTCGATTGTTATCTTCTACACTCGACCTGTTTGAATACCAAGAGCACACCGAACCGGGCATATTGCAAATTAGAACTTTTGTTCGACGGGCCCGAGCGCCAAGTCTAAAAAATCGATGCTCTGCGCCGTGCGTGGCAAGACACGAGGGCATGGTGCAGGCATGCGGCAAGGTGAAGGCATGAACCAAACACACCCGAAATCCTCCAGAGCTGTACTCCATGGACGCCCCATTCCCCTACTCCCTCGCCGTCGGTCCGAGCACACACATACACAAACAAAATCTACAAATAAGCACACACTCATACACACACTGTTGCTAATGAGGATGACGAGGGTGGAGGACGACGAGGATGGCCGGAGGTGATCTCTCGACGATGAGGATGCGACGGGGACGACGATGAGCGCTCTGACAAAGGGGATGATGATGAGCGCTCCGGTGAAGCGCACGATGAGGCGTGTGAGCGCGTGGAACCAGGGAGAGGCGTGAGCTGGGCCGCTGGCGGAGATGGCGAGAGATGGCGCGTGGAGGTGGCTAGAGGCTATGGGGAGCGGCGGCGGCATGGTGGCTCTCGGGCGAAGAATGAAGACGATGGATGGGAGAAGAAGACGAGGCGATATATATTAGACCGATCTTTAGTCCCGGGTGAAGCCATGGCCCGAGACTAAAGGACCTTTAGTCCCGGGTGCATCCATGACCCGAGACTAAAGGTATTTTTTTGGCGGGCCGTGAAAACGTAGCCCACCTTTAGTCCCGGGTGGTTGATCGACCCAGGAGTAAAGGTGGGCTGCAGTTGTCTTCCTGCCGGTTCTAGAAGTTTTTCCTTTTTTATATATTTCTTTTATATAAATATGCATATAGTTATTAATTACCTAATAAATAAAATAACATCCAAAAAATTATAATAAATATTCCTAGACTTGGTTTTGCATTATTATACACAACAAAAATTTGTAACCTATACTCTTTTATTTTACTGTATAAATATTTAACATAGTGTAAATAATAATTACAATTTGCACCATGCAAAAATATACTACTTGATTAAAATCATTAAAACTATTACTTTTCGACAGGAAATAAGTTTTCACATCTTATTAATGTTGATTATTTGGTTTTTCATCACACATTCTCCACAAGAAATCCACCGTCAAGCAGAAAATTCATTTAAACCATAGAAAATACGAAAACACGACAAAAAAAATCTGAAGTCACAATTATTACATAATAGGTCTAATATATCACTATATATATCAAGCGGGCACAGTAGTGAACTTCTTCTTAACATATATCCTTTGGTTATGATCGAGCCGTAACCATGGAGTATCCTCATCATTTAGCTGGATGCTTGGGTCTTTGTTCACTGTGAAGGGTGGAATTCGGTTATCCTTTTTATAATATTCTGATATGTCTGACTTGTCTTCAATTCCGACGATGTTTCTTTTCCCTAAAAGAACTATGTGGCGCTTTGGCTCAATGATTGGGTCATTGTTGTTTTTCCCTGTCTTCGGTTTTGTAGACATGTCCTTGACATAGAACACCTGATTCACATCCTTGGCAAGGATGAACAATTCATCTTTGTACCCAATATTATCGAGGTCCATAGTTGTCATTCCATACTAGTTGTCCACTGCTACCCCGCCTCTAGACGCATTTACCCATTGGCACTTGAACAAAGGTACCTTAAAAGTAGATGCATAGTTTAGTTCCCATATCTCCTCTATGCGGCCATAATATATTTGCTTATTTCCATTAGGGTCGGTGGCATCTATGCGGACACCACTATTTTGGTTGGTGCTCCTTTTATCTTGGGCTACTATGTAAAATGTATTCCCATTTATCTCATACCCTTTGTATGTAAGGATATGCCACGATGGCTGCCTAGCCAACAAATACAGTTGCTCATCGATACTCTCATCACCCTGACATTTTTTTCGCAACCAATCGCTGAAAGTTTCCATGTGCTGACGCATAATCCAAGCTTTAGACTTCCCTAAAAACTCGGATCGGAGCAACTCTTTATGTGTCTCGATATACGGATCCACCAAGGAGTTTTGTAGAACTGTGTAGTGTGCTTTATTAAAATAATTGTCCTGCGTACCAATATATGTTTTCTTTCCTAGTGTCCCCTTTCCACTTAGTCTTTCCTCGTGTCGCGATTCAGAAACACCAATCAGGTCAAGGTCGAGAATAAAGTCAACACAAAACTCAATGGCCTCCTCTGTTCCATAGCCCTTGGCGATGCTTCCTTCTGGCTGAGCACAGTTGTGAACATATTTCTTTAGGACTCCCATGAACCTCTCAAAGGGGAACATATTTTGCAGGAACACAGGACCGAGAATGCTAATCTCCTTGACCAGGTGAACTAGGAGGTGTGTCATGATATTAAAGAAGGAAGGAGGGAACACCAACTCAAAGCTGACAAGACATTGAACCACATCATTCTATAGTTTAGCTAGATCCATTGGATCGATTGCCTTCTAAGAAATTGCATTGAGAAATGAACATAGCTTCATGGTGGCTAGACGTACATTTGGAGGTAGAATTCCTCTTAATACAACTGGAAGCAATTGCGTCATGAGCACATGGCAGTCATGGGACTTTAAGTTTAGAAATTTCTTCTCTGGCACATTTATTATACCCTTTATATTCGAGGAGAATCCAGATGGTACCTTGATGCTTGCTAGGCATTCAAACATGCTTTCCTTCTCTTCTTTGCTAAGAGTGTAGCTGGCAGGACTTAAGTAATGACGTCCATCATCTATCTTCTCTGGATGTAGGTTGTCTCGTTCTTTCAAACATCGTAGGTCCTATCATGCTTCAAGTGTGTCCTTAGACTTCCCATACACACCCATGAATCCTAGCAGGTTCACACAAAGATTCTTCGTCAGGTGCATCACATCGATCACGTTACGGACCTCTAGGACTTGCCAATAGGGCAGCTCCCAAAATATGGACTTCTTCTTCCACATGGGTGCATGACTGTCGGTGTTGTTTAGAACAGGTTCGCTGCCATGTGCCTTTCCAAATACTACTTTGACATCCTTGACCATATTGAGTACATCCTCACCAGTTCGGTTGCTTGGCTTGGTCTGGTGGTCTGCCTTACCTTTAAGATGCTTGCCTTTCTTTCTTAGGGGGTGATTCGCAGGAAGAAATCGACGATGGCCAAGGTACATGACCTTTCGACATTTTTTTAAGAATATACCTTTAATGTCATCAAAACAATGCGTGCATGCATTATATCCCTTGTTTGATTGTCCTGAAAGATTACTTAGAGCAGGTCAAAGTGCTCCTGTTTGTGCTCATCCCACACACGTACACCTGGTCTGTTCCACAAAAGTAGAAGTTCTTTAACTAGTGGCCTCAGGTACACATCGATGTCGTTGAGAGGTTGCCTTGGTCCTTGGATGAGCACTGGCATCATAATAAACTTACGCTTCATGCATAACCAGGGAGGAAGGTTGTAGATACATAGAGTAATAGGCCAAGTGCTATGACTACTACTCTGCTCCCCGAAAGGATTCATACCATCCGTCCTTAAAGCAAACCTTAAGTTTCTTGCATCATTTGCAAACTCTAGGAATTCTCTATCGATTGCTCTCCACTGGGACCCATCAGCAGGGTGTCTCAACATATTGTCTACCTTATGGTCTTCTTTGTGCCATCGCAACAAATTTGCATGGCCTTTGTTTCTAAACAGACATTTCAAGCGTGGTATTATAGGAGCATACCACATAATTTTGGCAGGGATTTTCTTCATGGGACGTTCGCCCTCAACATCACCAGGGTCATCTCACCTGATCTTATACCGCGATGCATAACATACCGGGCATGCATCTAATTTCTTGTACTCCTCACTATGGTAGAGGATGCAGTCATTAGGATGGGCATGTATCTTCTGGATTTCTAATCCCAAAGGGCAGACTACCTGTTTTGCTTCATACATAGTGACGGGCAATTCATTATCCTTTGGAAGTATCTTCTTTTGGATTTTCAGTAACTCCCCAAATCTCTTGTCAGATACACCATTCTTTGCCTTCTATTGCAGCAATTCTAGTGTGGTACCCAACTTTTTCTATCCCGCATCACAAGTTGGGTATAATAATTTCTTGTGATCCTCTAGCATGCGCTCGAACTTGATCTTCTCCTTTTCACTTTCGTATTCTCTTTATGCGTCACGAATGGCCTAACCAAGATCATCAGTGGGCTCATCTTCTGCCACTACCTCTTCTTCAGCTTCCCCCATTACAGTATCATTGAAGGCACCATATTCAGCAATAATGTCATCATTGTCCCATTGTTCTTCTTCACCTTCTTCTATTACAACCCTGGTTTCTCCGTGCTTCATCCAACAAATATAGTTTGGCATGAAACCCGACTTCAACAAGTGTGAATGAAGACTCCTTGAGCTAGCATATTCCTTCAAATTCTTACATATGGCACATGAGAAGCACATGAAACCATCGCGTTTGTTTGCCTCGGCCACACGTAAGAAAGAATGCACGCCCTCAACGAACTCTTAGGAGCGGCGATCAGCATTGTACATCCAATGTCGGCTCATCTACATTATATAACATACATACCATATTAAAACCTAGAATATAATTAGTTAATTATACGACATGCATGTCACCACACAAGGTATTAATTTATGAAAGTCTCGCTACAATGTAGACAATCCCAACTACCAGTAAAAAAACTAAAGCTAAAATGCACTTCAGCAGCATAAGGATTTTGCGACCAATCCCAACTAAAATAGACAGATCATGCGTTTGTTCAACATCTATGGGCTTCTTCCGCAGGATCACTGCCTCATCAGCCGTCGTAGCCGCCTGTGCAAGAGAGTTTTGCACGTGTTCAACATACTCTTCCTCCCAGTACCAGCCTGAACATCTAGTGTCATCCCACTGAAATTAAAATAAAAAAATTAGAACTTTAATCATAATCATCATAAAAATAAGTATAAATTAACCATAATCATCAAATGCGACAAAATAACTCACATTACGATCTGAACACTTGTAGAAGATACGGCCTTTGTTGGGACACTTCTTCCTCACCTGGTACTCCATCACAATCTTCTCCTTACACTTGCCGCATGCAATGAGATGGAGGTACGGCCTCAGTCGCTTTTGAACCCGATGAGAGGCCGAGGACCCAAAAGCAGTTGCCATCTACTCCCTATACTTATTTTTAATATAATATAAATTTATCATTTTATAAACAAATAAAATTAAAAAACTCTAAAATTCTCTATATCTCTAAACCATGAAGTTTGCTATGCATGCTAGAAATGAAAGCTGAATACTAGTTTTGAATAACTACTTTAACCTTCTTTCATCCAAATATGCAAACTTTAAAGTGATTTTGAGCTTAAATGGCTTACAAATAAAAAAATTCCATCATAAAAAAACACATATATCTAGTCCACAAAATGAGATATGCTACTGATGAAATATGAGAGTATAAAGTTGATAACCTTTATAACCGAAGAATCGATAGAGGAATCGAAGAAAATCTTATGATTATCGGCGATGAGGAAGAAGAGAGGCCGGCGATGAAGCAAGAAAATACTGAGCTCGAAGTGGCTCGGGCTCGGAGAGGAAGAAGGGCTATATAGGAGGGGAACTGTAGTCCCGGTTGGAGACAGAAACCGGGACTAAAGGTCCATTTCTAGTCCCGAACAGAGTCTCCAGCCGGGAGTAGACTTTTACTCCCGGTTGGAGGGACGAACCGGGAGTAAAAGTTAACCTTTAGTCCCGGTTGGTAGCTCCAACCAGGACAGTCCCCTGCAGCAAAAGCCTGCCACAATAGCCGTTGGGTAGGGACTTTTAGTCCCGGTTGGAGCTACAAACCGGGACTAAAGGTCTGTCTACTCCCGGGCACGAAAAATACCAGGACTAAAGCCAAATTTTGATGTGGGATCAAAGGTCGTTTCTCTACTAGTGAAAATTAAGGGCATGTTTGTGACTATTTGGGTCCACCTTTTCAGTTCTGCTTTATGTTTTTTCAACTAATAAAGATATGTGTAGCCCCACAAACTCTGCTCTAGAAAAAATATATAGTTATTAGAGCATTTAAAGACATGCTCTAGAAACTTAAGATTTTATAGAGCTGCTCCACGCAGTAGAGAGTTTGTAGAGCCGTCCTAAAGAAATTCTAAGTGTGCTCTGGTAGGCAGAGCATGTCCGGCTTCGATTGCCTGCCGGTGCCAACTGACTAATTGATGATGGATTTATTTACTACTAGTAGTATAATAGTAACTATTAGTAGCTAGTATTAGACCAATCTCAGTGGAGGGTTTCATGTCTCAACATTCAATACTCTATAGGTTGAAATAATGTAGATAAGTTTTATCCTACGAAACTTTTATCATCTCTCTTCATCTATTATATACCATGTTAGCTTATTTAGGTCATGTTATAGCTAGTTATTAGATAAAGAGTTAAATGCACCACAGACCCCTAAACTTGTAAGCGTATGTCACATAGGTCCTTGAACTTGGAAAATGCATTTCTGGCCCCCCTAAACTTGTTAAGGGGTACACAAAGGCCCCTGAACTTTGAAAATGCATTTCTGGCCCCCTAAACTTATTAAGTGGTGCACCACAGGCCCCTGAACAGTAACTTTTGCTATTTTTCAAAACTTTTTTAGAAATCCATTTGCAACGCTCCGTATATACAGTCATATATATATATATATATATATATATATATATATATATATATATATATATATATATATATATATATATATATATATATACACGGTACAGAGCAGCGGGGCATCCATCAGGCGATATGATGCAGTAGGGTGAGGCCGGCCGGGTCGGCGGAGCTGCTGCTGCGTTGGCATGAGTGGTCGGTCACGGGTACGTACAATGCATGCATGCATGTGCTGATGTGTGTGCGGTGTACTACGTGCTAGGACGACATATATGTAGGTGTGCGCATGGCGACTTATATGGACATGCATGCATGTGCGTGGCTGACCTGACCCGGTCACCCGGCCGGCCGGCCTCAGCTTGGGTCGCATGCGCCATGCCATGCGCGCACTGCAGCAGCACCGGTTCTCTTCTTCCTCACGCCAACAACACCAGTAGCACCGGCCAGACGCCGGTAGCAGCAGCGGCACAGCCGCGTAGGTCTGTCTCTCTCTCTCTCCCTGTGTCTCTCCATCCATGGAGGGAGGCAGCAGCAGGCAGGGGCAGTCAGGCACAAGAGAGCGAGCGAGTCAGGTGCCGCTGTACCAAGGCATGCACGCCGAGCATGCAGTTACACGTTCAATGCCAAACCTACTGGCTACTGCATTCCTGTCTCACCCTGCTGCATCATATCGCCTGATGGATACCCTGCTGCTCTGTACTGTATATATATATATATATATATATATATATATATATATATATATATATATATATATATATATATATATATATATATATATATATAGGGAGAGGCTATTCAATAGCCGGCTATAAAATAAGTTATTCTGTAGCCACCTCCATTTACTATAATTTTATATACTAATTTACCATAATGTCAATACATATTTACGATAGTTGGGTTACTATAACACATGGGGATATTTACCATAACATTATATTAAACAACTTAGTAAGGAGTTACTATAATCTCATAAATTAACATAGTAATTATCATAACTCAAAGTGGCTACAGAATAAGTTATTCTGTAGCCAGCTATATATATATATATATATATATATATATATATATATGATTGTGTATACAGAGCGTTGCAAATGGATTTCTAAAAAAGTTTTGGAAAAATAGCAAAAGTTACTGTTTAGGGGCCTGTGGTGTACCACTTGACAAGTTTAGGGGGCCATAAATGCATTTTCAAAGTTCAGGGGCCTATGTGTACCACTTAACAAGTTTAGGGGGCTAGAAAATGCATTTTTTAAGTTCAGGGACCTATGTGACACACGCTTACAAGTTTAGGGACCTGTGGTGCATTTAACTCTTAAATAAACTAAAAATTAGACCAAATTGGTGATGGTTGGCTAGCAAGTTGAAGACTTATCTAAAAAAATTTGCTCATCTATTAGTTCTCCAGTTTAGATGCACTAAAGCCAATTTAGATTAATTTTTAGCTAGCTAGCAATTAGCCTTTTGATGCAACCAGGCTCTTAATAATGCATAAAATTCTCATAAAACTTTCACTTAGAGAGGCCTTACTCCACAGGTTTATCAGCGGCCGCAAGGTTGGACTTGGACTAGAAATTAAAGAGAGCGATTCCCAAACTAAAGCTAGCAACGGAAGCACGCAATGCAAAGGAAACGAGTCTCGCATGCAATGCAATGGAAGCACGCAAATACACGCAAGCAGGTACCTGTCCCGGTCCCGGACGGCAGCATGGTGGCGACCGGCGTCGTTTAGTTGGCGAAATTTTTTTTTAAAAATTGTACTATAATACTTTCGTTATTATTTAGTAATTAGTGTTCAATCATAGTCTAATTAAGCTTAAAAGATTCGTCTCGTGAATTTCATCTAAACTGTGTTTTTTTATTTATATCTAATGCTTCATATATGCGTCCAAAGATTCGATGTGATAAAGAATCTTGAAAAAATTTTGGAAACTCAACACTAGCCGGGTCATTGACGGCCGTGCTGACCTGGTAGTCTAGTCGTCTCTCGCGATCCACCCAGAAATTATTATTATTATTATTATATATATATATATATATATATATAATAATTATCGTAATTCAAAGTGGTCACAGAATAAATTATTCTATGGCCAGCTGCAGAACAGTAGTTATATATATATATATATATATATATATATATATATATATATATATATATATATATATATATATATATATATATATATAGACACACACACGGCGAATATTATTCTACACTACAAGGCAAAACTAATCAGAAAAAAATACTAAGTAGTATTGAACCGCGTCCAGTATCAATCAATACTACACCCAGTATCCCGAAATACTGAATAATACTGAAACGCGAGTACTAAACAATACCAAATTTTATTCTCAATGTGTGTGTGTATATATATATATAAATAACTACTATCCTGTAGTTGGCTACAAAATAACTTATTGTGTAGCCATGTGTTATAGTAAATACAAAATAATTACTATGTTAATTTACGAAATTATAATAACTCATTACTAAGTGGTTTACTATAACATAATGGTAAATATCCTCATGTGTTATAGTAACCTAACTATCGTAAATATGTATTGACATTATCGTAAATTAGTATATAAAATTATCGTAAATAAAGGTGGCTACAAAATAACTTATTTTGTAGTTGGCTACTGAATATACTCTCTCTCACGAAGTACACTACTACTAAGAAAACACGATCATCGAATTAAAGAGCTACTCCAGCATGGCCGGGAATACTAAATGAAATCGAAAAATTAATATACTAGATTGTTCCCATGTAGGAATATATACTGCTGGAATAGGATCGGTCGAGTACCAAAATTCATTCATTCTCCATTGATCCAGGATCTATTATCAGTTATTGCATCATGCATGCCTTGTGAATAGGACTCCTATGTATCACTGTATCTAGTTGGATGCCCGGCCTAGCAGCAACGCAAAGAAAGTTAAAGTTAGGGAAATAATGAATCAATACAACTTTTTGCCGCAGAGAATTAACAAAACCGTGCCACTGAGAAACAAGTTACAGAAAAAGAAAATGCAAGCTAAGAAATCATTTGAGCTAGCTAATAAGCGGAGCTGATGAGGTGATCTTGCAGGTTGTATGTATGTACGTATGTTATGTTCACTGGGTCTCGCTGTTGCTGGTCGCCGTGTTGTTGCTGCTGCTTGTCACCACCGCATTGTTGTTGTTGTTGGCGTTGGCGTTGCTGTTACTCGTCGGGGTCGGAGTCGGACCCTGCTGCTGCTGCCCTTGCCCTTGCCCTTGCCCTTGATGCATCGCAATTGGAATTGGATGGCCTCCTCCACCTATGATGGAGGTGATGGCCGCCGCCAGTGCCGCCGTGAAGTTGGGGTCCGCTGTGATGGCCGCTGCCGCCGCGGTGACGGTGTCCATGTGCGGCGGCGCGTCAGCCACTGCCACGGCGGCTCTGCTAGCAGTGCCAACATTATTGTTATTGTCCGATGTCGATGACGATGACATGTGCAGGCCGGAGAACTTGGACGAAGACTGGTGACTGCTGTAGAGAGCGGCCGCCGCCTGCAGGTGGTGGTGCTGGACCTGCTGGTGCGGTAGCTGCGGCACTTGGAAGTGCGGCTGCGGTCGTGCAGCAGGAGCACCAGCACCACCGGGCGGGCCGTGGGTGAGGTCGAGCGTGACGGTGGGGAATGGCGCGGAGGCGGAGATGGTGGCCATGCTGGAGGAGCACGGCAGCACGGCTCGCGCCAGGAAGTTGGAGGTCATCATGTCCCCGCTGGGCATGGAGCCGGACAGCAGCATGGAGGCTGCGGCGGAGGTGGTGGAGGCCATGGCCATGGCGGCGGGCGGGAGCGGGTGGTTGTGGGTGCCCTCGTAGGTGGTGATGAGGATGGAGCGGTCGGCGGCGCAGCGCTGAACCTGCGTGCGTTGCGTGTGCCAGATGCAGCCAGCTGGTCAGTCAAAGTCAGCATGCACAAAGGAAAGGAAAGAAGCATCCCTCCCGGTCCAAGGTCCGAGAGGACGTCCGGTCAAAACACGCAAATAAATGCAAACCAATGCAGGAAAAGAAAAGGGAGAACTGAAGGTGCGTGGCGTTGACTGGGTCCCGTCTCCTCACCTGCTTCCGCACGGGGCAGCCGTTGGCCATGGTGCAGCGGTAGTAGGCTCGCGGGCATGGGTTGCCCTTGGCCATCTTCTGCCCGTACTTGCGCCACTGGCAGCCGTCGGCGATCTGCGTGCACCGCCGTCCGTCCATTGCAATGGATGTCAGGTGAAGGAAACCACATGTGTGAGGAACAAAGGAAAACAAACTGAGACAGACGACTTACGATGGGCGCTTCGGATCGCGCGCGCACCGAGACGCGAGCCTTTCTCATGCTGGCCTCCTGCTGCTGCTGCCTTGCTGTTGTCGACGGATCCGCCGGGTCCGGGCTGTCGCGGCGCTCCGCCTGAAGCTCCTGCCGCCTGTTGCCGCCGGTGGACGACGACCGCCGCGGGCTGCCCACCTCCGTGGACGAGTTGGACGTCTCCTCGGCAGCCGCCGGTCCTAGGCCGAGGAACTGTCTCGGCATGACAGCAGCGCCGTCGGTCGCCGGCGGCAGCGCCTGGGCCACAGGAGGCAGCATCGGGCCGCCGGCCCGCGCCTGCATGAGCGCCACGAGATGCATCTGGAGGGCCTGGTAGCTGCTGGTGACCTGGGTCAGCATCCCGCGCAGCCGCTGGTTCTCGTCGTTCATGCGCGCAAGCTCCGCCTGCAAGGCCGAAAGCTGCAAGGGCATCAAGTCAAGGTGTAATAACTGGCAGCGCTGGCGGCGGACAGATCCGAATTGAATCGGATCGATCCGCTATACATGGCATGGGCATCAACGACGCTCGGCGGCCGGCGGGCGGTGTGTTTGCAATCGATAAATCAATCAACAACACGTATATACGTAAATAAAGAAATAATAAAAAGATGGCCAGCGCATACCTCGTTGGTGTTCCTGCTCTGCTTGTCTTGGCCCGGCAGCCGGAGCCTGGTGGCCGCCTCGTCGTCGTTGGCGTTGCTGCTGGTGCCGGGAAGGAGCTGCACGTACGCATCACGCATGGGTCGGTCATCGTCGTCACTCGTCGACGGGGGGAATTCAAGGACACACAAGGGGGCGGGGGGATCGGATCGAAGAAGGAAAAAAAGATCTGCTGCTACTCTAATCCAATGAAGAAATGAAACAAGTAATTAACACAAGGTAGTAAGTAACGTACGTTAATGGTGAGGTCCTCCTTCTTGATGGCGAGGCAGCTGGCTGCTGATCCCGATCCCGCCGGCGGCGGCCCGGTGGTCCTGCAGGTCTTGTTGTTAGCTGCAGCAGCAGCGGTCTTCTTGTCCTTGTCGTCGGAGAAGAAGTCCACCTCGATGGACCTACGGCCCCTGCCTGGCGGTGTTCCGTTTCCGTCGTCGGCGGCCTCCATGGTGGTTGTTCCTGTTCTGTGGAACGGCGGCGACGTCGTGGGCGGTAGCAGATTGAGGAAGCCGAGGGGCCGCGGCGACGCGTCGAGAGCTAACAGGCCTCCTCCGACTCCGAGGTGGGCCTTGTCCATGCAAGAAGTGGGGGGGGGGGGGATGAGATCGTCCCAGGTCCGATCTGATTCGTCGTCGGCTGCCTGCAAGACGGAGACTGATCTCACTCAGACGGAGGAAGAATGGTGTGTGGTGTGGGTGGAAGAAAGAAAAGGGAGGAAGAAGCCTCTGACCGCTGCCACGGGGACGCGTATATATAAAAACAAAAGGGAAGAAGAAGAAGGAGGCGATCGACGAGGGAGAGGACTGGGTAACAGACTAGTAGAGACATGACATCAGGAGCTGCGTCAGTAGAACGTGGCGCCTCCTCACTGGCCTGCTGCCCGTACCCGGCGACGAAAAGAGAGACGAGACGACGACCGGATCGGATCCGAACAGAAAAAATCATCGTCGTCTGATCGGATCGCTCTCTCTCATTTCCACGCCACGCCGTCCGTGCCGTGCCATCCATCTCATTTAGCGTGTTTAGTTCGGCCAACTTGGAGGTGCAAACTTTACACAGTAAAAGATTCCTCACTATAGTATTTTGTTTGTATTTATGAATTATTATCTAAACATTGATTAATTAGGCTCAAAAGATTTGTCTCGTAAAGTTAAAGTAAATTATGTAATTAGTTTTTAATTTCATCTACATTTAGTACTCCATGCATATACCGCAAATTTGATGTGACAGATAATCTTCTTGAGTTTGGGGAACTCAATCCTCGCCCGCGCGCCTGCGTGCGTGCGCGACTCGGCGACTGTCCTGTCCTCTTCTCCCTCGCCTCTCCTCTGTCCACACCACACCTTCACCTTGTTGAATACTAATCTTTCTGCTTTGTCGTCGTCCCTCTGATCTCTTCAATTTCCCTCAGCTCGAACGGCCTCTCTCCCTGTCTCTCCGGTCTCCGGCCGGCATGCCCACCCGTCAGAAGAAGACAATGCAAGACGACGGCCAAGAAACCATGCATATCCAACCTCAATCAACTATAAATAAAACGTACGAGTACTCTCCCATTCGAAACAAAACTCCTCTCGATGGGATGGATCGTCAAGAAAGCAATAAAGTGGCATCATCATATATAGGCTAAAAAACAAAGGGATGGAATGAAATGGGATGGGACGGGATGGATCATGGGACGGACGACGACTCGATTCGACGCCCCGCCACCCAACGCTTTTCAACGTTGCGCCCCGCTAGCTGGGGGCTGGCTGGCTCTGCCTCGATCGGATCGGACCGTCTATGGAAATGGAACCCGGCCCGCCGTCTGATTCTGATATCATATATATGATGGTTGTTACGGTTACTCCTACCTCGCTCGCACTCGCACCATCAAATATCTATCTCCCTCGCAGATGAGTCGCAGCAGGCGCTTGCTAATTGTAGGCGGTTAATGTAATGGAACGAAGAAGGAAAACGAATCAACAAACCGATTATCTGTGCCTGACGACGAACAGCCTGTTCGGCTGGGCTGAAACGATCGTATACGATCGTGGATTATTACTGCTGGCTGGTTTAGTGTGAGGAAAAAATATTGTTCTGACTGAAAATTTACGATCATTTACGACTAAAGAAACAGGCTAGAAACACGTCCCCTGACATTGACTTGTCTCTACTCCACGTGTCCCTCCCTACCTACCTACCTCCCTCCCTCCTCCTCCTCCTCCTCCTCCTCCTCGCTTAATCACGCTATGCTAATGCTACTAGTAGCATGCTACTCCCATTTCAATCCTACTAGTGGATGGGCGCGCCTTTGCGTGTCCGTGGAAGGGGGTGGAGCAAAAAAACGGCGAAGGTGAGCGTAATGGATGGAGGTTACTACGAATGTTGGGTCATTCTTTTCAGCATGTTAAAATTTTGGGCCACATATGTGCGACCGGTTAGTGGATGGGCTGGGCCTGCGGTCGTGTGTTTTATTCCGTCTCGTGTACTGTACATTCACTGGAAGCATTTGCAGCGGTTCGCTGTCACGGGAGTATTGAGTCTATTTTTCTTTGCGGCTCCAATAGCTTTTCGATTCAATCTCGTGAGCACTGCGGCGATTCGGAGTTAGTTGTCTACAAGGACTAATCAGGTGGGTGCAAAGTGCTGTTATCAATGATTTTAATCTTCCGTCGCACGTTGAGATGAGTTTCCTCTTTTTTTTCCGTAGTTTGAATCACGGGTTTGATAGATTACGTGCTGTTTTAGGGTTTCGATGAAGGCATTGGGAGGAGATGCTGGTTGGTTCGAAGAAAAAAAAAGGCACATGAGGATGGGACGAAGCGCAAGCGGTGGGCTCCTGCCGGTAATATTATGGAGGCAGGACCCTTTTTTTTTAATTTGTTTGCGGCGTATACATGCATTATGTTTGTGATTCGTTTGTTTAGATATTGTTTTTCGATGCTGATGATAGTCTTGGTTGAGTGGAGGTAGTGGCGTAGGTGAGTGGGGGTTGGGGAGTGGGGGGGGTGGACAGCGGGGGGGGTGTGTGGGGTATTTTGTTTTACAATGTGAAAGCATAAAGTGCAAATTTCATCAGATCGATGAGGTAAATAGATGTTGTAAATTTTAGAGATTCAATCAGTGGGAGTGATGGTTATGGAAGCAGTATCAGCAGTTCCGTAAAATTATATGGTCACATAGCAGTATTGTTGATTTATTTTGATCACTGGAGGTAGTTTTACGAATAGATTTAGTAACAGGGTGCCTAGATTGTAACATGCTAATGAGATTTAGTAAATGTTGGCATATAAAGATAGCATAAGCACGCTAATGAGCAGAGCCTGAGCTCTCAGATTTAATCTGATGGAGAACAGTACTGGCCAGATATATTATTCAGGAAAAAAATCTAGACCAAGATGTCATAGTAAGATGTAATTTGCAACTTGTTTCTTTTTTTATTTTTGTATGAATCTGTTCAAGCTCTGCTGTTTAGATGACATTGGTAGATGTAAAGTATGCAAACAATACCTGTGCATACAAATAGCTATTTCACTATATAGTATAAGGTTCAGACATATTAGTCATACATCATTTGTCGTAGGGGGAAAAACACTATTCGTATGTGCAAATGGTTTAAAAATACAGTTGGTAATTGGTGTATCATGACAACATATTAGAACGTTGATGCACAGAAAATTTGACACAGATCGATAGAAAAAAAAATACAGACATAGTGGTATATAATTTGAAGTACGGCATTGTGCTTGTAGCAGCTATGTAATTAGATATATATACAACTCCTGTGTTCAACAGGATCTGGTTTTCATAACTGCATGTGAGGGTTATGTTGCTACGCTGATTCATCATCTGTTCACTTTATATATATATTACATCACATAATTAAACAAGGTACTGAGTAGCCGCTTCATATGGTTGTTCGGTCTGGCCGTCAGCAGGAACAGTGTTGCATTTGATGTATACACATGTTTCGGCTCTTAATCTGTTAATTAGGTGTATGTAGTTAACTGCTGTCTTCATGTATATAGATATATTGTTGTATTGCAAGGAGAACTATAGATGTCTCGGTATACCTGAGAATTCATAGTAGCACATACATTCTGTGTGATGGCTGCAGCCGGAGACAGAACCTGTTGGGATTAATTGTGTTCAAAGATTGCGAGGTATTAATTTCTTGTCTTATTAATGGTGAGCTGAGATAAGTAAAAAGCTGCATACCAATTGAGTCCGGTGACGAAGGATGATGATCTGGAGAGACCATGTCGCTCCAAGAAACACAAGCCTGGTCTCTGTCGGCAGCTGCGCGGTAAAATGCGTCTCCATCTGTTAGGCAGAAATTCTGTGTGAGCTTATAGTAAATGGGGTTGTAACCTATCCTTTGTTAGATTAATTAGTTGCAAGTCGCGGATAAATGTAAAGGCCTATTCATACCTCTGTATTCTTGAGCTTGAATTTCATCCTGATATGCAATTTCTTGTGCATCGAAATCTGGGTAGGTTCTAAACCATATCGGCCAAATCTTAATAAAGAGTCCATCTGCTGTTTGCTTCTTCACGCCTAGATGAACGTTGCGTGGTATGGCGATGTCACTTGTTGCATAGGCCTGAACTGAGCAATCATAACGGATTATGGAGATGCGATCTATGGAACAGTACTCTGATAATAGTGTCTTGACAGTCTTGTTGCTGCATAAATGTGGTGGTATCCCGGAGATGTCTATACTTATGGCCTCATCAGATCTGATTTGCTGCCTTTGATTCTGGATGTTCCATGTGATGGCATCAAAATCAATTGTTCCAAGGTCTGATAATTGCGTTCGAAGTGGAACCATGATGGATCCATATTCTTTGGTCCATGGTATGAGTGGTAAATTGCATTCTAACAGCGGAATTGACCCTCTTGTAAGTAGGAGGCACTCTGACACTGCGGATGGAGCTTGGATTAAGTATTCTCCGTTGTATGGTGTTATTCTCTGTGGGTGTATCTTAAATTGGAATGTTTCTTCGATTGCATAACGGATGTCCTCAGCTGTGAAATTACCTTGTGCGTAAGATGGATATCTAGCAATCATGGCATGGTCGAGCTGGAGACCCTCTAACAAGATATTGCCATCATCTTCAAGAACTTTCAGATGTCTGTATAAGTAGGATTCCATTGTAAAGACCAGGTTTGGGCAGTACCTGTATGAGTCAACTAAATTATCAGTGTTCAAGCTGGTAGTGTGAATATGTTAGAGGAATGTAGAACTGCAATGACAGAGGTGGTCAACTGATGCAGTATTTCGTGCAACGGCAAAAAAGGTTGAGTGTTTATTATATATATAACTAAAAGAACTATAACCAAACGTTTTTGGGTTATCTTCTGTTCATATTATTTTAACAACTGTGTTTTGGTAAACCGACATGATGAAAACATAGATTGTAGTTGTAAGGCCTTACTGTGCATGGCATGGATTACCTATTTCGGTCTAAATTGAGACTGCTCAAGAGTAACCACGATGGTAGTTTTAAAAGTGCTGCAGCGTTGCTCTGAGATGCATATTAGCAATATGTACTACGAACATAAGAAAAATTCGAACATACTGCTAAACAATGTAAACTAATAAGTTGTTTGTAAATACACACATATATGCATATATAGGTGGCCGTTATGATTGTCGAATTCAGGTACCACAAGATACATACTACAAATGCATGTGACATTGTTCAGAAGATATTACAATGATTTGTATCACGATCAGTTTGATGTCATTTAGCAAGAATCATATGACTCACTAATAGGAGCACCTGCTTTCATCTTAATATAGCTCTGCATCTATTTCTTTTTTTTACGATATAGCAGTGCTTAATTTCAAACAATTCATGTAATCATGTGTAAGAAATTTGAACAGCTAATCCACACAATTTAAGAAACAAGGCACTTATTAAAAGGAAAATCATGCAAGCATGGACTCCAATGTCATAGCTGAAACTAACTGATGGTAGAATTTAGAAACATTGAAATTAGCAATAATAGATGTAAAATTTAGGCAGTGCATTTATAAGGTGAATAGCTATTGTTGTAGCAGTTGAACATGTATTCTTTTTCGACAATTATCTAATTCGAAAATTCTAGGTTTTATTAGAGTTGTTGGAGTACGATGTCCTAACATGAATCCATGTTTATATTCATACAAAATCAAATAAAACAATCAGTAGACATTTGGTGAAAGGCATAAAGGAATCGATCTTTACCTGTTCCAAATCTCTATGTGGTGGCTGCACGGGTGTTGTGGTGTGCTGTGTCACTTAACTACCTGGGAACCAGAAAGAAGATATGGCGCTGAAATAGAAAATAGACAGTGAAACAAAACAATGGAACATCAAAATTGGTGCTGGCTGTGCCATGAAAACAATGGAACATCACAATTGGTGCTGCCTGTGCTATCTTCGGCATGGAGTGGAGCGAGCAAGAGAAGCGTACGGCTCAGATCCAGTTACGTAAGATACATGATAAGAAACAATCTACAAATATTAATTTACCTGAGCAGCGAGGACGGGATCATGGTATCTGAGGGCAGACAGGCGAGGCCAAGGACAGGCAGCGCACCACCGACGCTCGCAATATCAAGTGGAACAGTGTGAGTAGCAACAGCAACACAGCTCCCCTCTCGCCTGCCCCTCCCTCTCCCACCACCAAGTCTGGCGAGAGTGGCGTACCAAGAAGAGAGAGGCGCGGAAAGGCGTTGAACGACGGCGCAAAGAACACTGCTGCGCTCAGTAACAGCACCGCGACTCCCGGAGATGGGAAAGAAAAAGTTAGGCAAGCTAGAGTTCTGGAAGGTTTGGGAAACGGGTGGAAGCGGAAGTCTGTTGACTATCCGTGGAATGCTGGCCGACTGATTGGAGCTGTGAAGCTCAAAGATTGTTGTGTCTAGGTAGGGTTTTAGAGTGGGCCGTTTTTGTTCACTAGATCTATTTGGGCTGAGCCTTTTTTTTTAATGGATCGAAGATTGGTTTAGCGTCTCAGTTTTCCCCCTTTGTTTCGCTGGCACGAAGCCTGGAATGTCGTATCTTTTTCTCCTTTTTTTTGCAAGCAACTATTTTTTGTTTTTTCTTTCGTCGAACAGGTAACGTATACGAATGATTCATAAGCGTAACTAAGCGAACATCTATTTTACTATGAAAGAAAAGGGATATAGCTGTAGTTCATACGGTGAACGGTTTAGTTCATTGTAAGAAATATAACTGATATAATATGATAAAATTATTACTAAAAGCTATGCAACATTTTTAAAATACGGAATACATTAATCATTCACGTCTATCATAGACTATGCAACATTTTTAGATATGAAATAGATTAAGCAT
Organism: Miscanthus floridulus; assembly: GCF_019320115.1. NCBI lineage: Eukaryota > Viridiplantae > Streptophyta > Magnoliopsida > Poales > Poaceae > Miscanthus > Miscanthus floridulus. The sequence goes on from NC_089585.1 coordinate 577,838, forward strand.
TCATACACAGTCATCAAGTCCAACACTTTACATCGGATGCTATAATATGGGTAGTTTTGGTGGACCTGGAATGTATTTTCATAGCGGTGAGTACGGCATACACTATTTTAGATGCAGTTTTCTTATAAAGGCTGATTGGAGTGCTACGGAGAAGATGAGTTGCCTGGTAGATTTACAGGTCAACAGACGATCATCTAAAGTCTATCTAAACAATACGCAAAATAGGAAAGGAAACTAATTTACATATAGCTAGGCTGCATAAACATTTTTCCAAGTTTTAAGGGCAAATGCAGAGTACTATTCGATCCAAAAGATTGATGTCTGTGGTCACAGCAGCATTGGTTTATGTAGTGGAGTGATGTTCTGCAGCCTTGTCCGCACTGAGCGTCTTTGATCTGAAACCATTGTAGAAGTGGTTGAATGAAATAGCTTTATTTAGGCGCCATAGTCAATGAAGTGGTATAAGCAATGCTAGAAGCTTAGCGTCTGTAGCGGCATACCTTTTGGGCGACGGTTCCGATGATACTGGCCTCAGATTGTCATGATGCTTTTCTGCTTCACTTTTTTCTGTGTCTGTTTCATCGACAGAGGTGAACAGGCTTCTGCGAACATTACTGTGTGTAGCTGGTAATCTAACAAAATGTAAATATGAACCATCAATATATGTTGGTACCTTGTCTAAATCAAATGTGTAGCAAAGAATGGTGTCCAGATTCAGTAATCATTTACCTGTCAGTAGCTTCTTTAGAAATCTCACGTCTGTTGTTCGGATCCAGCTGTAGGAGTCTACAATAATAGTGAGTAATAGGACATATTAACAGCAAATATAACGTAAATATGCAAGAAGTAATGGATGTATGGATTTGTTACCATCTGTATTGCTGGTTCGATTTGGAGCACCTCATTTTGACTGTGTGGACTGTCTGTGACAGCATCTGAATTCGATGATTCGCACTGGATCGTAATGAGTTAGTGAATTTTTTTTGGCTGGAGCACGTTTGGAAGGTCTTTCTAGGACAGCCTTAACTTGATATTGTCTGTTTCTGCTGCTCTTGCAAGATTCATCGGTGAGGTCAACTGATAGGACATAAGTTTTGCCAACTATGTTCTGTATCGCTTGCGGCAGGCCATCTCTTGCACGCAGTGGGTTCACCACTGCTTGACAGTTTTTTTGAACCAGCCTCTGTGCTTCGTCATCGTAGGCAAAGAACCTTGCCTCAGCTGTGTCATCCTTTCCTATGAACGATATTAAGTATCTGTACAATTTAAGAAGAATTGAGATTGCAATAGTTTGTCGATATCGCAGTCATACAGGCTACCTATAGACATATACTATTTTTTGGATTATTTGAATAACAGTACCTTGGTATAATAGTGCTTGCTTGGCATTTTGAGCACTTGTAGTTGCCATCCTGCTGCTGTTCGGCCTTTTTCTTGCATAGCTCGCATGACATATACCACCAATTGGTGGTATTTATAATAGAAGTGATTGTCAGTGAGCATTTGAAAGGACCTTGTTCCTGTTAGACAAAGTACATTGTGGACAATTTTAGTTGTCTTTATGTTGAAACGTAAAATGATATGTAGAAAGTTTGAAAAATCAAAAGGGTTATCGAAGCGATAATGTAGGTCTGGGGTTTGTAATGTTATACCTCATCATCAAAAGGGTCTATGTTGTTCAGCTGAGTAATAGTTTTTTCTGGAAGCTGAATGTCGTGGACTGGAACAACGATGGCTTGCTGTTCAGCTAATGGACAATCGATGTAAACTGGAGTGTTCTTGAACCTGATACAGAAAAATGCGTTGTTGTAACAGCAGATGCAGTAACAGTATACAAAATAATTGTACGAAGCTATTTACCTTGGAGTGGTAAGAACGCGCTTCTGGAATGGCTGGATTGAAATAATAGCAGCAGGCTGAACTTCCAGTCAGACATACTTTATCTGCAATACAATTGATCCATATAAATATATATATACTTTTAGGTGATGTAAAGTGGCTGTGACCATTATACACATCTCTGCTTTTTGATGCAGGCTGAGAGTAAGGAGTCACCTTTGTTCTTGAAATCTTCTCGCGCTGTGCAGCCAACGACAAGACAAAGAACGAGATTACCGACCTCACTGTCATACACAGCATCAATGTTGAAATTTATGGCCTGATCACCCCACAATGTAATCTTCATCACATTCTCACTGCATATAAATCCATCACAGGACATTACATATTTTGTATGCCATTTTTGTTCATTATATGTAGTGCACATACGTACCCTAAATCTTTAACATAGATCTCTCTGAGTGTTTTAGCCTTCTCAGTATTTTTTGGGACGAATGTATGAGCCGCCTCGTATTTGATAAGGTATCCAAGAACATCTTGCAAACCAAAAAGTATGTCATACTGACTATCGTAAACACATAGTGCAATGAATAACATTAGAATGTGCAGAAAATAGTGTATGTTCATGCATTTTACCTGTCAAATTGAAGACCAAACGCGTTGGTTTTATAGCTGGCAGTGGAGTGATCTTGTAAACATATTCTAGGAATTGATTGTGGAACCTTTGTAACAACCTCAACAGTTGTATATTCTGTGATGTCAATCATCAGGTTGTAATCAACTGCTCTGTAGTTTCTTTTGGCATCTTGCACAACAAATTTTTTTATGATGTACACTTTTCCAATGTCGAAAAGATGTTCCTTCTCATTTATGAGGTCATCAGAGATTTCAGCATAGATAGCATTGGCCTGTTATAATTGTAACAGAATACCATGGTTACACTATGTTTATTTCTACTATAACTGCTTGTGAATACGCAATATGCACAGAACAAATAGAAACAGCACCTTTGCATCTACCAGAACCATGCCAATGTATAGAGGGGCACCTTGACTCGTAGTTTCATAATGAGTCCATTTTCTCACAACTCGAACAACGACACCATGTGGATGTTTCCCTTTGTCCAGCTTATTGAGAAACTTGGGCTGCTGCATATTGTATCTGTGATATATAAAAAAAAATTTTTTAGAACAACACATGCATATATGAAAAATAAAATAATGTGTAAACGACTTTGAAATAGTATATTAAAAAAATGGAACAATGACTGAAAAATTGTAAGGTAGATAGCACACAACCACATAGCAATATCCTAGTCCTTTATTACAAAAAAAACATTTGAGTGCCTACATTGTGACCTATAACATATCTAGATTATTATACACATGGCAACATATGGCGACACCCAGGCATATAGACCTGGTGTATTTAAATATAAACCGAGACTCTATTTGTTATATACATCAAACTATAGAACAAACTCTGTACAGAAACAGGCATCCTCTGAATACTGATATGCAAAATCATCATATGCTGTAGTAGCCATCACTTGGTAGAACGAACTAAGAAGCAAAATACTGATAGGAGATCTCTGCAACTGATGCTTAGGATAGATGCTGAAGAATCTCTGTATAAACAACGTTCCTTGTCTGGTTTGTAGGTCTACCTTCATCGTCTTCTATGTAAATTTTGAGGCCTTGCTTCGCTGTTACACGAGAAACAGCTACATAGAGCTGTCCATGTGTAAAAACTGGTTTTGGGAGATAGAGACCCACTGCTGATAGTGTTTGTCCCTGACTTTTATTGATGGTCATAGCATAGCAAACTCTAATTGGATATTGACGCCGTTGTAGAACAAATGGCCACTTATTATTTTTGAGAGACAAAGTAATGCGTGGTATGGCAAAACTCTGATTTGCGTGAGAACCATTCATAATCTTTGCTTCGATAGTCCATTCTCCTATAGATGTCACAATGAGTCTTGTTCCATTGCACAGGCCTGCTCTCTGATTCAGATTGCGCAACAGCATTATCGGAATTCCTTGTTTGAGCACAATTCTATGCTGCGGGAAATTGTTTCCATTAATGGAATTAAGAAATTCAATTGGATATAAGAGGTCATATGCTTCATGCTGAGCAGTAGATTTGGCAATAGTATCTGAACTGAAATATTCTTTCTCTCTGCCAGGTACCAATGGAACCATATAGTCATTGACTGAATGCGTAAGTTCATTGGTTGGAGCAAGTATGGCTCTCTGTACAAGATAGATGGGATCTTTGTATCTAGCATGGAAATCAGGATAAATTGCTTTTACAATGGCCGCAAGTCTGTTCTCAGCAGGACTTACAAGGAATTCTTGTGGTATGGTGATCCAGCTTCCTTCATCCTCTCCTTCCTTTGCAAGGGTAGGTATTTTATTTTCACCAATGTCTAGTATCCATTTATTGAATGCGGCCACCTGTTGCTGCTGAATAGGATCTTCTGGTGAGCAAAGCAACCGCATATTTTGTTTTAGACTTAGCACTTCAACATGGGACCATAAACGGGAGGCGATGATAGTAGCAGCAATAACATCCTGTTTGTTACCATCTTCAACTACTGGTAAGATCTGTCTAAGATCTCCTCCTAAGACTACAACCTTACCACCAAATGGAATATTTGCGAGCTCAGGATTTTTAACTTTTTCAATGTCACGAAATGTACGGTCCAGAGCTTCAAAACATTTCCTATTAGCCATGAGTGCTTCATCCCAAATAACCAGACTTGTGAGTTCAATTAGTTCAGAGAGCATGGTACCTCTACTTACATCACAAATCATATCATCTTCTACCTCACAAGGTATTTTGAACCTTGAGTGGGCGGTACGGCCTCCTGGTAAGAGGAGCGCTGCAACTCCAGAGGACGCCACGGTCAGAACAATTTTGTTCTTTCCTCTTAGATAACCAACTATCCGATTCCATAGGTATGTTTTACCAGTTCCTCCATATCCAGCTACAAAAAAGAAACCAGCCTCATTCTGCTCAACTCTCTGTACTATTTTATGGAAAGCATTTTTCTGGTCTTCGTTAAGGGAAACAGTTGGATTATTCATATCGATCAATGGATCAAGAGGATGTGATAGCTCCTCTTCAACAAAACGATTGTGTAGAATAGGATAAGCAGCATGTGTCTTTGGCGGTAAGTTGAAGTCTAGTTATATTCTTGCCACTTTGAGAAAAAAGAGCAGAGAGTTCATCAAGAAGATAGTCTCTAGCCATTGAATCAGGTAATTGGTAATTGGGGTCTCCAATCATATCTCTATACTGATAAATGATATCATCAGCTAGATGTCTCCAAACTTTTTCAAACAGAGTGTTCTCATCACCTACTTCACAAAAAAGTATCATAGTGACAAATAAGCTGCGCAGCTGTGGCGAAGTAGCCCAAGCTGCTGCTTCATCAAATGCATCATACCATTCGTGGTCATCACTGAGCAAACCACGTGACTTGCAAGCTTCTTTGAATGTGTGATGGTATACTCTGTTGTGGAATCTAAGATGTTCATAGCTTGTAGCTCCTTTAACTATGAGTAGCAACATCCGAAGATAGTACCGTTCTCCAGCCAAGGGATGCACATAGTGAAGTCGACCTATTTTATCATGCCGCTGTTTGCGCTTACTCCATCTCCTATCTCTCTGATCCCATACCCATTTAGAAGGAAATTTAGGATAAGTCAGTGTTCTAGCTTCAGGAAAAAGTTCATTACATACAAACCACTGTGTTAACATAGTTCGCCTCAAAAACTCTGCAGACAATAACTTATCCATCTTAGCCCTCGCACTGAAAGTTATGAAATTCTCATTAGGCATGTGCACAGGCATTCTCTCAACAGCTGGAAAATGTCTGTGAATATCATATCCAAACATTCTCCAGCATGCATCTTGTTCGCAGATGTATCTACAATGAAGATATTCCTTAACCTCGTTTATAGTCTGTGTGTCGTCATCAAACGGCGTTTGCTGGCCTCTTTTAACTCTCTGAAGGTAAGCTTTGCTACAATCAGCTCCTTTTGTTACATACTTGAAGAGGTATTTGATAAAAGTAGTCTTATTACACCACTCAACATTTATGTGTGCCTGGTATTTTTTAAGGAGCAGCATGTTGTAAGGAACAACCCATCTATTATCCATGTGGCAACCTCCCTTGATGACAAAAAGTGTGGCCTGACCTCTTTTATAGGTAGCAAAACCAGTTGAAGTAACTGCAGTATCATCTTGATAGGTTTTAGGGAAATGCTTGGAACACTTGTTGTTCTTCATGCAAGGGCACTTAGGGTTTTGTTTACCACAGGGTCCATGTATCATGTGCTCTGCAACCAGAACATAACCTAATGGATCTAATTTTGGATCAGGTATCTCAGCAGATATGTGTTTGTCAATCATTGCTGGAGTGGGATTAGATGTATCAGCCGAATTCCAGATAATAATATGTGCGTGTGGAAGACCTCGCTTCTGAAATTCGACAGTATGTAGTACTGCAATGAAAAGCAGCAACATGACTCACTTAAGAAACAGTGGGTATAGGCAGAGGAATACAAAGAACAATATCTAAGAAAAGACATAGATGTTTTGTATGCATGTACAAAATGTACCTGCGTTGCAAGGTCCGAAAGGCATACCCTGTCTAATATCTTTGAGAAGTTCCTCCAACTTCATGTTAAATACTCTGACTATGAGATCATTTCTATCATTTGGTTTTTGTCCTGGCTTCAAAAATAGCCTCAACAACTTCCAACCATCTTGGGTTACATGTGAATGTAACAAAAAAATCTGGAGGGCCATATTCTCGGCAGATAGCTATGCCATCATGATAATTTTGTATCATGTAACGTCTTCCACCAGTATACGATGCTGGTAACACAGTCATCTTTCCCATCTCACTGCCCTCTGTAGATCCTTTACTGATAGCATCACAAATGCCCTGTATACTCTCCATTCTAATATCATCCTGATTATCCACTATGTACCTCAATCTATTTTCATCAACACATGCTCGAGCATCAACCTTAGCTTGGGTTGAAAGCGGACCATAACACAGATAGGGATTGGGCTCATTCTTCCTGTAGTGAAATAGGTAGCAGTAATAATCCTGCATTGTAACCTTGACACGAGCATTCTGTGTAGATTCTGTGACACCAGTGTATAGAACTCCAGTCTGCCATCCGCGCTCAGCATACGGAAACAATAATGGATATTGAAGCGCCATAAAAGCAGGATGTAGAGCAGATATCTGTTGCAGCTCACCTGTCTGTTTCTCCACAATAATGTCCCTCTCAAATGTGTCAGTGCCAAAATCTCCAACTACAAGCATTGCTAACTGCTCAACAGCTGGTAAACTGTATTGAGGTGGATCTCCATCTTTTGGACCAACAATGCGGATAATAAAATCTTCAACATCATCACCTGCCAACCTATCTCTAGCCATTCTGAATTGTTTTGCAAATGAATTGTGCTCATCAAGCATGGTGATCAGGGACTGAATAATGTCTCCATCTAGATCTGATGGTGGTGCGTCACCATGATCTAAAGAAGCAATCCTATTTTGAATCTCATTGGATGTATCGTATACATATAGCTGGATAAATTTTGGAATTCGACCATCCACAGGCAACAAAGAACCAATGCGGTGGTGAATCTGTCCACAAATCTTGAAAACTGGAGGACCCCTACCATCATTTGTAGTCCTGGTCTATCTTTGCACCCATAGAGGTGAATGCAAACAGGCAATTGTACTTTCTAATGTTCTTCATAAACTTGTTAGAAATAGGACCCCCACCAAATGTTGCCAAAGATGCCAAAGGCTCAGGTCTAGGAAGAAACGGTGGTATAACTACTCGACCTCCTTTGCAGCACTTGTTGTAAATAACCGAAGCAGATGAACTCCGCGACTCCTTGCCAACCTTTTCTGCATGCCAAAATATTGCACGGCAATTACAACATCGCTGATCGGGTGCTCCATAGTATGATCTCTCTGGATATGAAACTGCATTGTCCATGCACAGCAGACATAAAGCCATGGATGAGTCACAGGCTACCACACGAAACACAGACGGAACCTAGGAAACTGGGATGTGTACCTTTCAGAGCCTCTACAAAATCTTCATCAAACTGACCACAGTCCAAATGAGCGCTGTAAACAGTAGCTGCACCTGTTTACACATTTTTGCTTTTAAGCACAGAGTGATCCAAAGATGTAGATAGACCATGTATGATCAAGTGGCTTTCAATACCTCCCCACACACGCCGATGTTGACTTAGCAATTTCCTTCTTTTTTGCCTAGAGGTTGATGGATCAGGACGCTCAAGGGGATAGGAAGTATTATTTCCTAAGTAAAGAATTGCGAAGATAAGATAAGAATAGACCTAGTATAATAATGTTTGTAAATATATTGGCCTAGACGCTGGAGGATACATACGTCCCCTTGCGCGATGGCCTCTCGAATTAGCTGTAGCGGAGGTGCGTAAAGGCACCGAAGCATCAGCTGATAAATATAAACATGCACAGTTAAGCACAACACTGTAAAAACACACTAAGGTTTCATAGGGCAGGAGAAAATATATATACGAAATTAAATTAAACAAAATCTATTGTACATACATAAATGCTGAGCTGCGATGTCAAACTGGTGGTCCATGAACACCGAAGGCTACACATCTTTGCATGAAGATATAACAATGAAAACAGTCTTTTGGTTTAGGAAAAAAGCAAGCATCCTTAGGCATAAAAAGACAGTCTGTTGTGTGTTTGGTATGAGACAGTAGGGAGCAATAAGATAAGAAAACAGATACAATATATACATACGAAACAAAGGTTAACCTGCACAGGCTGATCATAGCATCATATGAAATAATGTAAGGATGGCTGACACAAGAATAGCATGCATTGAAACATGATAATATGTGATATAAATTAAAAGGACTAATGTATTCATCTGGAAGACAAACAGAGGACCACATAATCCGAAAACACATGAACATAATTTGTTTTTTAACAGTTTAAAAAAAATTACAGAACCAAACAAGAAAAAGAGAGAGTACAAATCTGAATCGAACAAAAACAACGACACTATAGTGCAAGACTCTCTGTAGATGAACTGACTTGATCTAACAGCTGCTGTGCATACATCAGCACAACAGATGATGGAACTGTGTCCTCCTCTAAGGACGCCAGTACTAATCTGGCAAGATGTGCACCTCTATTTGCAACTGGGAAAAGACGTTCAGCCAAAGATCTATATAGCTGTAATCCATGGATGCTATAATCAATAACCAAGAAGCCATATATTCTTTGTAAACCTATAAGAGCCTGTAGAGCTGCTGCCTCATAAGGCAAATGATTACTCACAGAAACAGGAGCCCAAAAAAAGAGTGTTTTGGAAATACCCCGCTGTACAGAAGGGAGTCAGCTCTACCTCAATTCCATATACATGGCTCCCATCATCTGCTATCTCATGTATACAAGCCACATAAGGTAAATTACAGCGAACAACAACCTCTCGCAGAATAGCTACGTAGGATAAATTGATGGGAAACATGAGGGCAATAAGAATCCTTTGTCCGTCAGAAAGAGAAGAAAAGCAGACGAACCTAAGCGGCCCTTCCCTCACTTAGTTTAATTAAGATGAGAAAGCAGATAGTCTGATTGTCTGAAAACTTTAAGAAATTTTAAAAATGTTTTGAAATTTTTTTTGGATGAAACAGCAATTCCAGTGTCCAGACAGCTGCGAAGAGCGTGTTCGTCGTCTAGATGTTTTTGCACAAACGAAAGCAGAACAGACGTGTATCAGTCCGAAAGAGCAGACCAACCAATACTGATAACATAACATAGATATTGCAAACCAAATAAGCAAAGTAGTGTTACCTAAAAGGAAGCCAAAAGCGCAGAGCCGCAACCAACGGAGCCGAGGACAGGCAACTATGAACAGGTACAACACAGCAAGGAACGAAGCAACTGCGAAAGACGGCACAGACGTACTGCAAGAACAGAGGAACAGTAGGTATAAAAAAAATGACCACACGAATCAATATAAGTAAATCCTACATGTATCTAAAAAATACTTGTAACTAAATAATATGAAATACAAACATACAAAGAACATAGAAGCAGCAATGCAGATAATATGAGTGATCTTATGTTCATGGTTCATCACATACTATGGAATAAAAACAAGCACCAATGCAGGTAATATGAGTGATCTAATGTTCATGGTTCATCACACTACCACAACCTACCTTGCACACCCAGAACCCACCCGCGAAAACACAGGTTTCATTAAATGTCCTCTTTGACCAAGGCACTAAAAATAGGCAATTTACATTGTATATATATAACGCAGGCTACTCAAACCTCGTAAAAAAAAGAGGCTTATCCAATTGATAAGCACTCTCGAAGAGATGATGAACATCGATATGTTTTATGAATTTAGCACCAGCCTGAGCTGGCACAGCGTTACCAACAATTATTTTCTTTCCCATAACAGGCGGACCCAAAAAAACATCTATATGGCTGATATAAAATAGAATATAAACAATAGATGTTAGCTTTGCATCAGGTAAAGGCGGCATTCCGTTGCGAGCCTAGCACAAAAAAAATACCTATCATAATAACAATGAACTATATATAGTAACAGAAAGTAATCAGCGGTAAATAACATGACAGGAAAATGCAGTTTTTTTTAATCAACTGTCATATAAAGCAGACTCTATTACGCTCATCCGATACATACTACAGGTAGACGTCGTCCAGAAAATATCACACTGATGCATGTCATGATCAGTCTGACCTCATTTAGCAACAATAATATGAATCCTTCATAGGACTAATTGGTGCGCTCTTAATATAACTCTTCACACATATCATCTATTCTGAAGACACACTATTGTTTAATATAAAACAACTGACGTAAGTATATCTAAGGAACCTAAACAGTGCATCCAAACTATTTAAGAAACAAGGCACTCATTAAAAGACAAATCATGAAGATCTGGAGCCCAATGCCATAGGCTGAATAAAACTGATGGTACAATCTAACAACATTATAAGTACCAATAATAGATGTAAAATCTAAATAGCGCATTTATTAACTTAATAGCTATTGTTGTAGTAGTGGCACATCTATTGTTGGACAACAATCATGTAACTCGAGAACTCCATTTTTTATTAGACTCACCGCAGCACCATATCCTAACATGAATCCATCTCTATATATGCATACGAAACCGAATAAGAACAGCACACACTTGGTAAAAGCCATAAACGAATCCATCTTTACCTGGCTGAAATCCCTATGTGCAGGTGGCAGGAAGAGAGAGGCGCAGAAAGGCGTAGAACAACAACCCAACGAGCACCGCGCCGAGCCAGAGAAACACAGCCCCCCCCCCCGGCAGCACCGCGAGCATCAGCAGCAGCGCGGCCCCCCCGCGAGCAGCGCGGGCAGCAACAGCAGCAAGGGCGGCCGGCCACCAAGTCCGCCGAGACCAGCGAGAAGCGAGCGGCGCAGAAAGGCGTGGACGAAACCCTAGCAAGAATGGAGAGCAGCGAAGGCGACGGCTAGGAAAGGAGGAAGAGAAACGGCGACGACACGGACCAGCTCGATTGGGAAGAAGCCGAGGCTAATGTGTCGGAGAAGAAGCTGGAAGCCCTGTATATATATGTCTCTATCCGAATTCTTAGCTGGAGCCAACAAACACACAGGAAGACTGAGAAGGAATCTGGAATCAGCAGAAGCAGCTTCGAGCAAAAGCGGGTCTAACAAATCCGATGCACACGATGAGCGATCGAACGGCGGTTTCGTAACGGGGCGACGTGGCCGACCCCTCCTTCGGAGGAGCTGGCGCCCATTGTCTTGGTAAATGTGCTTTTTTTTACAAGACACGGTATAGACACGGACGGTGCATACTCCCTCGCTCCCTTTATATTCATCTGCTATAGAAAGCGTGCAGGTCAAAGTTTCTTAGCTCTAATTAGATTCCTACAAAATATTAGCAATATTTGTATCTCCAAATAAATTTATTATGCAAAGTAGATTCAACAATCTTTCTAATCATATTAGTTATGTACCGTAAACATTAATATTTTCTTGTATACATATATTTATTTGGTCAACATTGAGTTTGTTTGACTTCCCAGAAAGTGAGAATGACAGATAAAAAGGACGGAGAGAGTACATATCTAACTCTACTACATTTCAACTAGTGCTATCTTGTACTTCTTATTACTATTACTACGGTCTATTTGGATCCTTTCATTTCGAAGGAGTTGAAGTCTACTCTATACACTAGACTTTTTAGGTTGGAATTTGATATTATAGAATTTTCCAAAGTTTAGGTATAAGTCTGTCGATCTCTAATTCATGGGGTGAGAGATAGAGATACATCCTATCGATCCCATGCATGCTCTGTTTATAAAGTATCCCACTTCTGCCATTATTAAAAAAAAACTAAAAAAATCCTCTCCAATGTATATATCTAAATTACCAACACGTGCTATAACGAAAATTAGTTAAATTGCCTATATACATGTCCACCTCGTTCGGCTGGTCCGCGCTACAGTAAAAACAGATGGTTTTGGATAAATAAATAGTATTATGTGAGAGAGAATAAGCTGAAACAAGCTGGAACAAGCGGGAACATGACCAGCCGAACGGCATGGTCATTTCTAAAGTATCCAATTCTCTTGACATTAATATATTCAAAATGATTAATTTAAACATGCATGTTGTGCTATCATGCTGATCAAGGGCACATGCTTGTATGAATGTGGATTCATCGTAACAAAACATTCACTTCACCGTGATTGTAAGCACTCTATATTGATACTATAGTTATAAGCATCCTATTTCATTTAACATATATAATTCTTTGATAAAGAAAATATCAGATTCTAGGTAGACAAGTGGGGGATGTTAGTCCAAATGAGGTGGCTACGATCTCCTTTGAAACTAGGTGAATTCTCCACGTGTTGCTGCGGGACATCAGGATATATAGAAAGTATTGCTATGAACTTATCGGCCTGGCTTATCAGCCATGGAACATTATTTTTTCTCTCACAATAAATCAGCTTCAGCCGGCTCATCAGCCGCAGAAACCATCGGCCGAACAGCTGGATACCAATAGATATTCATTTTGAGCAGGAATTATTGTATTTTTAATTAGAAGTGCAGTTGAAAGAACCTATGAACTACCGAAGTGTCATCGTTGCCAAGTAACTTACAATTGTAAGGAGGCATTGAAGCCTTAAGCTACCATTGATTTCTAGGTGACTTACGCAAGCTTGGAGATTAAATCAAATTAACAACATGATGACTTCATCTTTCGGAATTAATTGCAAATGAAAGTGAAGTAACCAATCGCCGAACCTATTTGCTCCCATGATACGCCTCAGGTATACTTATCAACAATATGTCCATGTACAAATTCATATATGAAAACTGAATGAAACTAATACAACTCCAAAGACGATTGTAAAAGAATATTGTCGTTTCACAAAAAAAGGCCATTAATTCATCATACTTAGGCTCCATATAAGATGTGAAGAAAATAGAGATGCGACATGTATGAAGCACGAAGCTCTTAAGCCAACAAACCGAAGAAGCACAGATCCATCGAACAGGTTATTGTACATCGATACATGCACCAGTAGAGACATCCGAAGATATGCTGTGGAAGTTTGTTGATTCATCCTGCAGCATCAAATACGCAACACGCCAGCAGTAGAGATTTGAGAAGTGAAGAAGGATGGTGCCTTGGAAACGACTTAGCAATTGAGGAGGTGCAAGGGATGATACACACTACACCACAACCCACCTTTCCCTACAATTATGTGTTGGTAAATCAAGGGTTTTGGCAACACATAATGTGTTGGCAATTCTTTACTTTTTTAGCGTCACTTAAACTGTCGGCAATAGTAATGTAAGGCTACAACTTATATGTTGGCGTTTCTCCTTCCAACACATAAAGTGTCGGCGAAAGTTTTTAGACAAAAAAAGTATCGTTGTAGCCTACCTAAACCACTGTCCAAGTGTCGGCGAAGGGGTAAAGCCACTAAAATAGGAGGCCCACCCTTCATTCCTTACTCCCTTTTCACTTCCCACCCCTCTCCCGCTGCGTCGCCTCCCCTTCTCTCCCCTTCCCTCCCCTCTCCTGCTGCGCCACCAACCCTAGCCGGCGCGCCCCCTCCCCTCCCCTCCCCTCTCCCGCTGCGCCGCCGGCGGAGCGGGCCACCCGGGATGGTGGCGGCGGGACCCTCCTCTCGTCTGGTGGAGTGGCGGCACGGGATGACGCGGGCCGGCGGGCGTAGCCTCGCTCGAGCCACATGGGGCTCAACGAGGCCGCCTGGCCGTGACTGCGACGGCGCCAGCCAGAGGCCTGGGCAGGCACAGGGTGGTGGTGACGGCGGCGGGCTTCTCTTCCACTTCTTCCCCTCCGTCGTCCCCTTTCCTCCTCGCATGGCGGCACCGACGGGGCCAGCCTGGGATGCTCCAGGGCCTGGGCTGGCGGATCCGGTGCTCTGGTGGCCGGATCTGTCACCCCCAAGTCAGGGGGCGGCGCCGGCGGTGGCGAGGCAGTGGAGTGGAGAGGGGCCAGCGTTGGAGTGACATGTTTGGCTGTGCATTATTAGGATTTTTGGTGGCTTAACAATTGAACCTTTCAGGTGAGTACATTTGCAGACATGGAGGGTGAAGAAACATTTGATTCATCATTCCTTGGACATGCTGATGAAGTTGTGGAGGAAAGAATTGCTGATGATGATGTTATTCTGGTGAAAGGCACAAAGAACACCAGCGCGGTTTGTACTTTTTCCATACCAATTTTAAGCAAGTTTGCTATAGGAGGAACAAATTTAATTTGAAGGTAATTGCATAGTGCTTGATGATTTTCTATTGTGCAGGTCTCTATAACACTTAGAGGTGCAAATGACTTCATGCTTGATGAGATTGACCGGTCCTTGCATGATGCCCTGTGCATTGTGAAGAGAACCCTGGAATCAAATATGGTAATCCTTGTGCTTCTATTCTTTCATGTCATCACATGTTGGTTACCTGCAGCTGAATAAATCAATGCTTAGTGACAACTTTCACTGTTCTTTTGTGGCTTGTGCATTGAGGATTTTTCATGCCTAGAGGAACCTTACAGTTCAAAATGCAATTTGATTTTATTTATGAGTGGACAAATTCTAATTGTTAGTATCATTGATCGTGCTAGTGTCTCCAACATGTTTTGTATTGGGTATGTAGGTTGTTGCTGGTGGTGGTGCAGTTGAAGCTGCGTTGTCAGTTTACCTGGAGAACCTTGCAATGACCCTGGGTTCTCGGGAACAACTGGCAATTGCTGAATTTGCTGAATCTTTGTTAATCATACCAAAGGTTTGTATCTGCTCTATTTAAGTAATACTTTACTTTTTTCACCAATCAACATAGCATATTAATGACCTAACCTTGCACCAACAGGTACTATATGTTAATGCTGCAAAAGATGCAACTGAGCTTGTAGCAAAGCTTAGGGCATATCATCATACTGCTCAGACAAAGGCCGATAAGCAACATTATTCAAGGTAATGAACTAATGGCATAACATTGTCTTCAGTTATTTGATTAATAGAGCCCTTAATTCTTGTGTTTCATTTCTAAAGTTCAACTATGGTTTATGCAAGTAGTTCAGATCTGGCAAGTAGTTGTAGTGGTCAACTACGGTTTATGCAATGCGTCATCTATGTTACTTTGATATTATCTTTGGCTGTTGTTGGACATTTTGTCAGCTTGAATGTAAAGGCTTATTCTTCAATTGAATTATGATTGCTATTATAAAGTTGTACTCCCTTCCAAATTATAGGTCACTTCAGCGTTGTAGGAAAATGCACCAACATCATTTCATTAAATCCACCATGAAATGTTTCTTGATAGTTTTCTTATTTTGTGCTGCATACATCAATGTATTTTTCTATAACCTGGTCGAAGTTAGAGAATTTTGAATTAGGACAAAGCTAAAGTGATCTATAATCTATAATTTAGAACAGAGGGAGTCTTTTTTTAGTTATCATGATGCATGTCAGATGTGACAATGCTGTGAAGTGTGAACTAATCCGTATGGTGTGATTAAAAGTGGTAGTTCTTTAATTAGTCAAGGAGCAGGAAAGATAGCTTATAAGCTGTGCTAACCATTGTTGTCAATTGTCATTGGTATTAGTTTATAAGATTTGTACTATGCATTTCTATTTGACATTAATGCTATCCCATTGATGTTATCTAGTAAAAATATAGTAGTAGTATGTAGTAAAACAGTGTCATTATCCCAGGAACCATGGTAGCAATGGTATCCCGCTGAGAACAAGCAACTGCCAAGCGTGCTGCGAGGGATTCTTCTACCCCCGTGGTCTTACTTGCATGCTCCGTGAGTTTCATCTCTCTGACAAGTTCCTTTGATGTACTGTTGGCTGGCTTGCCTTGAAAATCATCATCTTCTATGACATTAGAGTTTGTAACTAGGCCTGCCCCATCTATGTCACCTGTGTGTAGAATTAAAGATACGAAAACAGTACACATGTAGCATATCTTCACACTGCCAGTATGCAAAACTGGTGCCAACAGAGTTGCATTACCAGTGCAGCTCATCAACAGAGTTGATGTGACTGTTCAATATAACTGAAGCAGGATCAAACTTCATTTTTCAGCCTTATATCTGATCTCACCAACTTTCCTCATAGTTTAGATCATTCTTCCAGAATTATCAATGGGACACATCAACCTCAACCAAACCACAAAGATAACCCAGAATTGACATTTCTACTCACCTCCTCCTTGGGCATCAGTTAACCTATCCTACTGAAACTGCTGGTGAGATCGGATCTTCTGTATGTAATTATCACAGAAGACTAACCTCTAGTGAATGGTTCACACTTCACAGTACTCAAACCAAGGCTGGTAATCAAGTGTACTAGGATAAGTGAAATTTGCATCTAATGTCCTATTGGAATGATCAGCTGGGAGATGGTGAGCTCAATAGGATTTGGCATCTAACATGCTTTTAAATCAGACCACATCCTGTTACACATCATGTTATCCTAAGGCACTACTTCCTTTGGAATCTTCCTGCCTGCATGTTTACCCAAGTTGGTTCATAGACTAACAAGCACTCAATTATGAGAGGTCATAAATACTATCAAAGGAAGCTTGAGAAATCAATTGCGAAGTATCTGAAGCTTGTGAGTTGGGTAGCCCAACGAAGATTCTTGTGATTTAGCTTCCTAAAATGGACTTACATAAACATTACTGCAACAAAGGAGCAAAGGGCTGGGTGCAGCCAGTACGCGAGGTTTCTGTCACTGTTAAGCTCTGGAAAGCCACTAGTACTGCACATCCTTACCCACATAATATAAGGAAAAATATACATAGCTTGAAGTTTTGTGGAACCATTGGATGCAATGGTCAATAATTCCTTGAAAAGGCCATCAGGAGAGGATGCCTGCAGCACTAGTTCATATGGATGCAGGATGGGCTTGCGCCACCAATTCTGGTTCAAGATCCCAGGAACCATGGTAGCAATGGTATCCCGCTGAGAACAAGCAACTGCCAAGCGTGCTACGAGGGATTCTTTTGCCCCCGTGGTCTTACTTGCATGCTCCATGAGTTTCATCTCTCTGACAAGTTCTAAACACTTTTCGTTTTTGTTGAGTGTCAGTTATTATATTATATTAAGTAGTTTAGAGAAATCAATTTATTGGCTTGTGATGAAAACTTCAAAATTCTTGGAGCTTGCATAGTGGTAAATCCTCTTGCATGCTTTTGTAAATTTCAGTAACTTAAAGACTATGTTTGTGTTATAAAACAATGTTGTAATCAACTGCATTGCATGGTGCTTGTGCTTGCTGCTTCTTATCATATACAACTGCTCAGGGGTGCATTGTGATTCAAACTTTGCCATTCTACGTAGGGTGCATTGTGGCTGCTGCTTCTTATCATATTCAACTTCTTAGACAAATTCCTCAGCATCCACGAATGGAGGAAAGCAAGATCAAGGGAGAATGCCATTCAGCTGGCTCGGCAGCAGCTGAAGGCGCAAGATGGATGGAAGGCCGCAAAACAGTTTGCAAGGAGGCATGTGAATGGTATGCAGGGTCATCTTTCACGCACATTTTCACGAAGGAGGTCATTTCGTCAGCAGGGTCATCTCTTAACTTTATCCATAATCAGTTAGCACAAGACCTGTAGTATATGTCTATATATGTCTTCTAGTGGCTCGTCTATATCCTGGACTTATATGTATGGCTCTGTGTACTATGATCATCACTTTGACTTGCAATATCCATTTGATGTATGTATGGAATATTTAATACATTATTTCTACAAAATCAAGTGAATTTGCTCAATGTGATGCCTTCTCTATGAACAAAAGTGGATTTGTCAAATCATTCAAATTGAATTGATATCTATATTTGCTATATAGTTTTGCCAACGGTTTACTTGCTGACGAGGGCATGTTTCATAAAATGTTTGGAAAAGGTTATCTGTCGGCAAAACTTTTCGCGGGAGGTTATCTGTCGGCAAAGGTGCCCTTTGCCTACAATAAAAAGGGTCGGCAAAGGTATGTTGTGTTATAGTGACATCCGCATCAGACAAAGAAACCTCCGAACTTGGTATTGGTGATCTACCATCGGAGAAGCTCAAGATGACACATGACTGAGTAGCAAGGACCATATTGTGCCTGTGTTGTGAACAGAGGCGAACTATATAGTATCACCCATGGACCTCTCTCCTCCTCAATGCTATAAGGGCATCCCCAACAGCTAGCGCCTATTATGACATGGACAGGGAAAAAGTAGGAGAGAGAGAGTAGTCACTAACGACGAACAAATAGCTAATCTATTTCATAGTCCAAGAATCTGAGAGTGAAACATGTGGGTCCAATAGCACATAAATAATAAGAATGTATAAAATAGTCTTTGTATTTATCTCTCACCTTCACCTAAGCTAGCTACATAGCTAGCACCATTGCGGACGCCCTAAGAGTTACATGCTAGCTTGCGAGCTCAGTAGACTAAGCGGCCGGTGAGAGCAACTCCAAGAGTTCCCCAATATTATCCCCAAACACTACTATAAATATCTACTTTTATGATGAATATATTTCATCACTGAAGTAGCCAAATTCGTCATAATTTCAGTTTTATGATGAATTTATGACGAAAACAAGTTCGTCATAGAAGTCGCATCACTCTTGCATATCTATGACGAATCTGACAAAATCGTTATAGAAGCTTTAGCTGATATTTATTGCTTAGTGGGTATGAACTATATAGAGATATTAGATAAGAAATTATTATAAAATTGTCTTCGTTCATAATTAATTTAGTGGTACTTATTGTGTATCATAAATGTTTATACCTTTTTATATAACTTTTGCCAAACTTTAAATTGTGCGAGAATTGTATCCTTTTATGGACGTAGAGAGTATGAATATGGATGGTTATTTCTTAGCTTCTCTCTATATATAAAAAAAAATCAGTGTTTAGCTTCCTTGGTTTTTTTAGAAAGCACTTTGTTGGTTAGTTGTGTTATGGACAAATAAAAGATACTCCGTATACTGATATTTGGAGGGTTCGTTTCGCTGAAATTTAGCTTATGCTGATTTATTATCAGAGAAAAACATTATTTCCTCGTCAAAAAGTACAGCTCAAATAGTTTAAGGGAACAGGGCCTCGGGGCTTATATTGCCGTCAAATGAGAAAAAGAAACGGTAGTTGGTCCTTGGGGCGAGGTACAGTCAACGGGTGGGGCGGGCGGGCGGGCGGGCGCAAAGACGTACAGTAAGTTCCAGGAAGGTCAATATTGGGCGGGGCGGGGCCTGGGGCCAGCACGACAACACGTGTGGACAAGCAGGTCAACGCCAGGGTGGGAATGACCGAGCGGGAACGGTCCAAGATGCCTGCGCTTTGCTTTAGGAAAGAAAGAAGGCAGCAGCAGGATGAGACCGAGCGCGCGATCGATCCTGACCTCTCCTATCCATGCCATGCACGCGAACCCCTCGTGTACGTTGTTCGGCTACCATACGCCGTGTGTTGTGCGCTGACCTTTTTCTTCTTTCTCACTCAAATGCATGCAAAAGTCTCTTGTACTGTTGTACGTATACTTTTCGTCCTAACAAAGGTAAACCGTACGTGTATACCCGCCAGGCCAGCCCCACCAGTGTGTATTATGTAAATACAGTTTTTAATTTGTGGCCGGTGACGTTAATTCCCTTTTTACCAGGTTGGTTCTCAACTTGCTCACGACACGTTCGATCTCCAAAGTATGCCATGTCATGTGTTACTAAGATATAAAATGTGGTACTCGATCCTGCAGAACTACGATCTCCAAAGTATGCCGGGCCGGGTAAAACACGTCAACGTCCCAACGATAGCGAAGAACGACGTCAAGAAAATGGACTCTGTGAGCCAGCCATATGTCACGTCACGACTAACTTGTAATAATTTTTGTGACAAATGCATGACAGAAAACATAATTTCCCTGGCATGATGCAAAGAAACGTCAGACATGTTTGAAAATTTCTATCACGTGGGTTCCAGCTGGCATCAATTTAAACTTGAATCACTGTTAGGGTCCTAATTTTCGTAACCACTTTCAAGAAAATAGGAATGGAACGATTGTTGTTGAAGCAGGTGTTTTCATGTGGATGCGGACCAGCTAGTATGGGATGAATTAGTTGTGGTACCATGTGTTTGGTTTCAGTATGAGGTGGCTAGGATGGGATCGCTCCATTCCTATTTTTCAAGATGGGATCATCCCAATCCCTGTTTGGTTTGAAGAGAATAGATAGATCGAGATTTTAACACCCTCCCTTATTATCTATAGTTGCTATGATCCCTACCTATAATATCCCTAGGCCCCACCTATCATCCTCATAAGCTTCGTCTTCCTCCCTACACCCACACCAATGGCACTTGCACGCTATCCCGGCCACTAACCCCTCCTCGATTTGTCGCCTGCTCGTCGTTCGCAGCCTTGGCCCGTTGCATGCTCGTTGTCCACTACTCCTACCTCATCGGCAAGGCTGCATTCCGCCTTTGTCGCCTGGTCACCGTCCATGTGGCTCCGCTCCGCCGCCCCCTATCACCGTCGTGTGGCCCTACGCTGGAGCTAGGCCAGCTCAATATATTTGGCATTCTGGTTCTATGCCAAATACAAACCCTATTTGTAGTACTATATTGATTGCCTTTGGCATTGCTGCAGCTCTTTGTCTGGCATAATGATATGTGGCTTCTTGCCCAACATACCAGCTAAAAATGTTTTGAAAGGACAAACAAAACTTTCAGCAGTTTCATCATACAAAAGTGCAACATCAAAAATAGTAGTTTTATTATGATTATATTCACTCCAACTAGCGTACTAAATTGGGTGCCCATCATTTAGTTTTTTGTATGTTGTTTAAAAGCAAACAACATCCCAACCTTCATAGTCTGCAACCATTTAGAATCAGTTTAGAAAATGTTTATATATCAAGTCGTCCACACCATCGTGAATGGAATATAAAGACTTCCTATCTTCTGTTGTTTTCTTCTCTAGATATTTCAATACTCCTCTAGTATCTCCTCGATTTATCTTCAATAACATCTTTGAATACAATTTATTCTTCATATCTTCACGAGTAAATCCAAGATTCTCAATTCCACCTGCTTCTCATGCCATGAGACCAAAAGTAGCTTTAATTATTTGAAATACCAATTGCTTTAGCATTTTCGATACTTGCAAGTTGTGCTTCGGTTATTCTCCTTTGGGATCTTAAATGATGGGATTGACTGCAAGTAGCAAGAATATGGTTATCCTCGTGCTCAAATTTATAGATGTAGTAGAATTCGTCTCTAAGGTCTATCTTCATGGGTGCTTGGCGCATACATCGTGTCTTTGGCCTACTATAGTTAGAAGAAGGTTTTTCTCTTTTATCGTTACCTCCAAGGCTCCAATACCTACGGATAAAGAAAAAATGGTAAAAGAATGATGTTCTATTCCAACCATGAAGAAAATATTATATGATAAATTTAATTTAATACCTGCACACTGCATGAGACCAATACAAAGTTATATTCTTTACTGTGGTAGTATTTTTTATATTATTTGAACTACTTCCAATGCTGAAACCCTTGTCTCGAGCATACGCATTGTAAAAAGCATATGCCTCTTGTCTAGTACAAAATCTCATAAAGTCTTTCGTATGCTGCCTTCCAATGTATCCTTGCGCAATTAATTAGTTAGAGACGAAGGAAACTTTTAGGAATAGATAAAACAAATACTCCCTCA